>NC_043766.1:7064213-7351713 GCF_902148845.1 Salarias fasciatus | reverse complement strand
TTACATGATGGCGACTCACCTCCTCCCACGGTGTGCTGTATTCACAACAGTCTACCACGCATGCTGACCCACCCACCGAGTATCTTGCCACACTACACTTGAACTGTGCTGTCTGCTTCATTACATTATTTATTCCCTTCATTCAGACTCCAGTGAATTAAGAAGGCTGCTCACTTTCACGCTAATGGTGCCGCTGTTATCTCAGTAAGGAAATACTCAAATCACCTTACAGCTATAGACCAAAGAAATGTATGAATGCAACTCTTTAGAGAGTCATGTTCTTTTTTGTCCTTTCTGCTTATCTTGTGGTGTCTGCACATGCACACACACACACACGCACACACACTACTTGCCTGAAGACGTAAACCAGATGCACTGCAATGTGTTTAATAAAAAAGCGGAATAGCTGGAGGTGGGGGAAAACTTAAGCTTTTTTTTTTGTTGTTGTTGCTGTGACAGCGAAGCAGCTGTTACAACACTGCACCTAAAAGAATTTGAGTTAAGTCCCAATTAATCAGAGCAACAAACACCAGCAGAGTCCTTCAATTTTCCTATTACATTTACTGAATTATTAGCCTGTAGGCTTGCACTGAATTATAATGAATTTGAAATGTACTGGCTTTGGAAACTCATAACCAACGTAAGTAGCTAGTAAGGATTTCAAGTAAATAGGTATATTTATTGAAGTGTAGTTTATTCACATACTTTAATTCATACTTAGTATTTGATCCATTTGATTTGCTTTTTTCATTTGCCCACAGTTCTGTACAGTTTAAGTACATTCTTGCTGTTTTGCTTATCTTTTTCCCTGTATTGAGTTATTATAATTATTAGAATTTGTCATTATCTGCTTATGTATTTAAGACAAAGACTGCAGAGCAGTGTTATTTATATATTTGCTTCTTCAAATACTCACACGTACATATGCTTTGTGACATAGTATCTGTCTTGAATCAGACTCAATGTGCTGTAGCTGTTTTGCCAAATGACCATAGTGATTTTGCCATGAAGGTATGACAACAGTATAGAACAATTTTTATTATAAATCAAACGCCTCTGCAGCTGAACAACAGCTGTAGTTAAACTCCATCCACCCATCCATCCATCTTCTTGACCTTTGAGCCTACTTCCAGTGGGATGTGGCTGGTGAATCTCTAAAAGGGAGGAAAACCAGGAGTTACCCTAGTTAAATGAATCACCTGAACTGGCTCCTCTCCGAGAAAAAGTGGCTTGACACTGATGCCCAGTTTACACAACAACATTCTCAAGAGAAAACAGAAAACTTTTGTTGCATTTTGCCGTGAAGGCAAAATGAGAATAGGCTGTTGCTTTCAAAGAAGATAGCACATGGCTGTAATGGCTCACAATGTCTCAGACTCACAGATGAGATTAGTTTGGAGTCAGGTTTGAGGAAGTTAATGAAGGGAGAAAGCAGTTTTTCTACAGGGTGCTGGTTCATCCTGACTGGCTGGAAGAAGAGTGGCAATAAGCTGGGACGAGCCTGACCACCAACCGAGGGAGGGCTAGGTCTGAACCATGGTCACTCCTCCGCGCCTAGACCAATCATTCAGTAGCATATATAAGCTTATGTTTTTGTGTTCATAGATCTTTCTGGGAAGGTTGGGTGCAGAATAACAGCTTGCTGGCTGCAGTTTTCTGAACCAGGCAAGAACACTTGTGCAAGCCTTTTCTGCACTCCAACAACTGATGGAAGAATCCTTTTGCACACTCAGAACCGATGAACATGTTAACCCCCTCCAACATGACACCCTTCTGGCCTTGGTTGTCTCTCGACACTTTGTCCATGAAAATCACGAACAGAAGGGGTGACAAGGTACAACCCTGGTGGAGTTCAATGTAATGCCAGGTGTGTGGATACAGCTCTCACAATGACTTTAAATTATAAAGGACTTCAAATCTGTCCTTCACTCGTCACATTTTGTATCTACCCCACCTTTGCTTTGGCCCTTGTTTGTAGCACAAATGCCTGGTTCCTGCAATCTCACATAGAGTTTGAATTTTAGATGTGCTGTGATTTGGGTCACTGCTCTTGGCGCTCAGAGATGAACGTGTATCTGGCGTTGTGCATGACGTCAATGGCAAGCGGAAAAAGAATGTGGAGGGCTGGGAGGGAAATGAAAGAAGTGTTTTATAGGGTATATTTATCTTCAGCATAGTTTGCTTCCACTCCACCCTTTAAATACCACTCATCATCCCACTGAATAGATGGAAGGACACTGAAGGACTGAACAGAATCTGACCGTTCCATTTTACACACTTAGCAATTTATAGCAAGTGAAATGTATTGAACTGAATTTTTTTTTTTTTAGCCAGTTCACAATTTATAATTTCAAACTTGTGCATGTATGACCAGAACTGACAAACAAATGAATAATTTAGATTTAGTTTGTGTGTTTGTTTGTCTTTTCAAATCCGTTTTATTTAATAGTATCAATGACATCAAAGTCATCTCATGGTACTCAAAGCTGAACAGTTTGCCAGTTTTAAAAGAAAATACTGTACCTTCAAATTGTAATCATGAGCAATGATGACTCTAGTGTCTGTTTTGCTAATGAATGAATCGATCTATCAGCTTGACTTCACAAATAACAGAAACTTGGAATCAATTGGTAAGCAGAGTTGAATTTGACTAAAGAAAAAAAAAGCTTTGGCTGACCAAGAAGTGCATCTTCCCATATCTGTTGTTGACAATATATACACCTTCTTCAATGATATGATGTTAAAGCAGATAATGAGAAAACTGTCCACAAAAAGCTAATTATAGCTCAACAGTTCTTGCTGCAGAGAGGAGGCTACCTGTCATTGTTTACACTCTAACATGGCTTAGTCTGCAATGTGTATTTGAGGGTAGCATGAATATGTTTTAAGCTTATGCTTCATCAGAAAATGGACAAGTACAATGGAGTTTGAAAGAAAATGTACATTGACAAAGTTAATTGCTGAAACCCAGTATTGATCTGTGTGTGTCTCAAATGAGGATAGTTAGAGACAGATATAAACAATAACTTTTTCGCTGTGTTTCTTATGATCAACGAATTTGAAGTTTCTTCAGAGTGAAAAGAATATATTTCTTTGATCTGTTCATGGTTTTCAAAGAGACATTTTCCTCTTTCAATGTTCAAAAACTGTGGCGAGAGGTTGCTTGTGAAAGCTTTTCACTGACTACCATATTTTCATGAATCAACCAGGAAGTGTTTAATTCTTGTGCAACATGTTCAGTTTTTTAAGTTGTTAATTAAGACACCTGCTAGTCTGAGAGTGCTGCAGTAGAAGTTTAGCTTTAAGTCACATATGGAAGTGGTGGTTCTCTGGGGAGTTTGGTGACCGTTACATGGCTGTGAGGCATGCGGGGGTGTTTGAAGCTAAGTTCAAATGCCATATACACTCTACTTTTTATATTTCAGCTTCAGCTATTTATTTACTGTGTAGGAGGATCAGGCCCACAGCATCAGCAAGTCAGACAGAGTCAACAATATGAAAAACAGAGCAGAGAAAGTAGAGAAAAGTGCATAGAATATTAGTGATAATATTTTAAAAATTTCTAGGGAACTGGTTTTCACCACTGCAATAGAGAAACAATGCTTTCATTACTAATACTCTTTTAACCATCTCAATATTTGGCACCTATCTGAAGCAGCAAGGGGCTTCAATATGCAGTGATTTGTGCCATGAAATTATCTCACCAGTCGAGAAATAATTGTGTTGAAAACTGCTATAAAGACGGTTTGTAAATACAATGTTAAAGATCAGACTAATACTGTTGAACAGCTTTATTATTCAACCTTTTTTTGTGAGCCAAGAATGTGCTGATTCTACAAGAGAAGATGTTCCACTTGAGACACCCCCCACTGCGATCACAGTTCAGGAGCATTAAAAGCTTTTGGTCTGTTTTGGGATCATCAGCTCATGTGCTTGGGAAAAAAAAACATAAAAAGAAGGAAAAAAGAAACTGCTCTCTACTTTATGCCATAAGAAAGTCTTCAGAGTTTCTGACCATTGCATACAGAACAATTCCATGTAGGCAGGATTCACAGTCAGTCCTTCTCAGTTCAACCCTGTTGGTCTTTTGGAAACATGCACACAATGATAGAAGTAAGAAATAAATACATACACTTTGTTAATGCACTCAAGTTCAATTTTCTGGTAGTTGAACTTCAGTTGAGAACTTATTTTCCTGACATTTTTATTCCCTACAAAAAAAAGCTAGGAAAGGTTTGAGATTTTATTTACTTGAAAGTACAGACATTTGTGTACAGATGTGAGAAGTAAAAATACAAAATCATCGTCAAAACATGCTGAAGTAAAGCACAGACACCTGAAAAATCCACAGAGTAATGATATGCCAATATTGGTACTTGCCATCTCTGAGCAACATTTAACAGTAAATCCACTGGAATCAGAAGGAAATAAGTCATGCAGGATTCCCACAAGATCAGAAGATCATTTGGACAAAAACTACAAATTCATATTTTTTCAATGCAGTTAATGATATTGTAGATTTAAGACTCACAAGTCATAGTTGCAGTAAAAAAAAAAAAAAAAAACTGAAAACTTTTCTAAAATTTCATATTATATTCCAAATACCTCGCCTAAAAATATGATACAAGAGGAATCATAATATGTTTCATTGGTAACAATTGAGCTGGCATTGAGCCCACGGTGACAATCTCCATGTTCATGATTATACCTGTACACAAGGCCAAGTCCCCTTCAAGAAAACACTTTTACTGAATTTACAGATAAACTTTGACTTTTTACTACTATACCTAAGTTGAAATTATTTTGTTTCAAAAAGTGTGAGAAATGTCTCTGCATATTGCAAATATTTTATGGATCGTTGGTTAATTAAATTCAATATTAAATGAGTTCACAAATTGCTGCTAATCTGATACAGCAGCTATATATATGTATATGTATGTATGTATGTATATATGTATGTATATGTATGTATGTATGTATGTATATGTATATGTATATGTATGTATGTGTGTGTGTGTGTGTGTGTGTGTGTGTGTGTGTGTGTGTGTGTGTGTGTGTGTGTGTGTGTGTACAGGTATTATGATCTTGATAGTTAGACCTTCAACATAATCGTTTGATCGGTTGTGACATTTGTCTAATAGACAAGCTCATAACAGAAAGACTTCGATTTCAGGTTCAATGTGCCTTTTCATCCAGCTTGTTATAGGCTGTCTTGCTTCTTCTTCTTCTTCTTCTTCTTCTACTTCTTTTTCTTTTAATACCGCCATTATCACTCAAGCAAAATTGCAATGCCCACAAACTGCAATGACCTAACATGCTGCTGGTTGATATTGACCATCAGCTCGGCCTAAATACCAGCTTTTTGTTAAATTTATTGTTTTTATAAAGCAGAATGAAGACAGCATAGATTTAGCCCTACCACAGCAGTCAGGCTGAAAGGAGAAATAAGGATTGGATGAGCAATAATCTGCTTTGGTTTGTGGCGAAACCCTCCAAATAAACTTAGGAATGCAACATTAGCAGCTAAATTTAGAGCACACAGAAACGTTTACTGTGAAGTCAGGAGGACAACAGTTTTGTGACTTTCTCATTTATTTTTAATGCCATTTCCAATGAAACCTTTCTTTTCATCAACCACATGATTAGATACTTACTGTTGAAGAAATGAGTTCAAACCACACAAAAATGAAGACTATAATGTGATTTTGGTAAAATTAAATAGAGTATGGGTAAAAATCTATATAGATCCAGTGCCCACAGCTTGAAAAACACTCCAGCTATATTGAGATATCGATTTATATATTATGTTTCCTTAATTCTGCCACAATAAAGATTTTTTTCTTTCTTTTTAAGTTTGATTCAATGGCAAAAGGGTATTAGAACTGAATCAATTACAAGATAATGTAACAAGCCGAGCAAATGCTAAAGCAATATAAAACCTAAAGATCTGGATGAAAAGAGTCTGCAAAGGTGTTCAATGCTTCATTAAGAACTAAACTCTTATCATTTATGCTTGCTGTCACTACTTTTTTTTCCAGAATAAGTTGCAGTCTGACAGATTGACACTAAATGCACGGCTTTAATTTGACTCTACTCTGATGGATTTTTTGTTTTAATTGTCAATGTAATTCTTTCATATGTCACTTTAAAAAAACAAAAAGCAAATAAACAAAAAACACCTACGGCAAACAACTAGTTATTTAACTATGGCTAAATCTTTACCCTCATCTCCTCATCTTAACATCAGTCTTCCCCCATGTCCTTCAAGAAAATAAATAAATAATTTTGCTTAAATGGACAAGATTTCTGTCCCATAGGGACAAGTCCCCAAAGTACAAGAGTGTGAAAACACTTCAGTACCCCCTACAGTAACAAGCACGCACGCACGCATCCACACACACACACACACACACACACACACACACACACTTCCGTCGTCTGCCTCTGCAGTCACCCTGCGACTCAGTCAGCTCCGTAAATCCAGTCTGTCCAATCGATTAGCTATCCTTCTCCACGCACCTCCCTAATGCTGGAGCTCCGAGAGGCCCCAGTGCTCCCCACCTGTTTGGTGCAGATAGGCCGCCAGAACGCCTGTTACAGCAAATGTGACGTCCAAGGCGTCCACTGAAAAGCG
Source organism: Salarias fasciatus (assembly GCF_902148845.1). Classification (NCBI taxonomy): domain Eukaryota; kingdom Metazoa; phylum Chordata; class Actinopteri; order Blenniiformes; family Blenniidae; genus Salarias; species Salarias fasciatus. Next base: position 7,345,079 of record NC_043766.1, on the reverse strand, counting down.
ACATGTGATAATGTGTGAAAGTTGTAATGAATTCATGCCAGCGGCTTTCTTTCGCTCTCCCATAAGTGACTTTTGTAGGTCTGATGGGGAACAGTTGATGACAGAGGCCTGCGAACAGCATCCGTCTGTAAAGCCCAGACGCTCTGAAATAAACCGATAAGACTGGAGAAGCCCCCACAACAGCTTACTAATTCAGGCCACTGTCGCCTCCTCAGCCTTACTCCCAACCGTGATGCGCATCCCTTTTGTTTTTTGCTTGATTTTTGGTGGCTGAATGCTGCTATGATTATGCATGTTAGAAAGTTGTCACAAATTTGGAGGTGACTTTATCCTTGTACACTTTACTTTGAGTACTGCCGTAACTTAATTCTTGCAGTTGTGTGAAGATAAAGGAGATAATTAGGATAATTCAGTCCTACACGTTGATAATGGCATACAAGCAAGAAAAAGTAATCAATAAGTGTCTGTTAATTAATTGCTTGCTCAAAGCCATACATCGGTAATGGACACACGTTTTTGTGTAAAACTTTCTAGTTCAGAACCTTGCCAAGCTTGTCAAGTGAACATAACAGAGGAGAAAACAGGGGAGAGAGACCCATTAGCTTTGTGTCAACTCTGATGTAGTGGCCACTATAGATCATACGGGTGTGGAGCTAACAGGCATTACAGAAAGGCCTGTCAGGGATCCATGAAGTGAATTAGCTCTAACAGGTCAGCTTGGCAGGAGTGAAGACCTGGCAATGAAACCTCATGAGGTGTGTGCCTGAATATATTAAAGACAGAGAGTAAGAGTGGTTTTCAAAAGCGCAAAGATATACAAAATAAAGACTCAGGCCTGACTTGTAGGAATTCTTTTGATTCTTTTCATGTGAGGCTCCATATGCTCCACATGAATCTTTATTTTGCATGTTAGTTGGTACTGCATCTGTTTGGCTGTCTAAAGCAGGAATAGGAGAAATTTCAATTACCGTTCCCCCAGTTATACTTTGAGTTCAGCCTTGGCTATGAGTTAGGGATAACAGAGTTTGAATGCTGGGAGTAGCAGGAAGCCTGTCCAACAGGAAAATGAGCCAAGTCCACTTCAATACAAAGGAGCAGCCAAACAACACTCGTTAGCACTAAGTTTGCATGAAATTATTTTCAGGTTTCAGGTTCACTTCAGATAACACACAGCACATCAGCTGTGCAGTGTATAGTGCTGTAGTGCTAATTATTGTAAATGGAAGAGCCAAAAATCTGAATCAGATGTTTGTCCGGTTATTGTTAAATTCACTATTTGTAGGAAATGGGAGCATTTCTGAAAAAGAAACTCACTTTTACACATATTGCTGGACACAAATTGTTCTTTTTAGATTGTTTTAAATAAGTGTTCTGTAATCTCTTCAATCTTTCTGATGTGGCTTAATCTGGCCTTCTCAAAATTACATGGAATTTGCTCCTATGTGTTTTTATTTGCTACAAGAAATGCAGTAAAATAATAGCACTGATTGATTGATTGATTGATTGATTGATTGATTGATTGATTTAATGCATTGTTGATTTATTTTTTGGGGATGTTGCTACATTTATTAAAAAAAACAAAACAGTTGGAGAACTACTATCACTGAATCTGAACGTTGAAAGACAAAATCATTGTGAAAATAAAAAAATACAAATTCAGGATATAGACCCAGACAATTATTTTTGACAACGTTCAGATTTGTTCAACCTTTCTTCAACTTGCAAATTTGCACCACCATGGCTTTCATACCTATTCTAAAGTCATTTTGGGGATTTACAACTATCTTAGTTTCATATTAAATTCAATGTCAAAAGAGTTGTGCAAAAAATTGAGGACAAACAGAGAAATGTGGCCTTGTATAGTTAAGATGATAAAGTTCAGACAGTATAAAAATATAATAAATATGAATTGAATGTCAACATAAAGTCTAGTTGATATTTTATTTGTATTTTCAGTGCAGTCACCAAGTTCACATTTGATATTAAAAATAAATAAAATTTTAATGCTATTACTAAATGAGAGATTTGCCTTCAGTGGAACTGCCAACAGTCACATAACCAAAGAAGAATATTTTGCTGTGGTTCAGAAGCAATAAACGTTGATATTACCAATGGGTGTGAAGTCAGTAATGACAAATATGTGTGATTTATGCAATTCATTTGTTAAATTAGTCCTGTGGTGAACCTCTTAGAAATTAATGCAGGGAAATGCTTTTTATTCTCAAAATGAGGCACAGTGTGCTGTACACGGTTTATTACCTGCAGGCAAAGAGGATTTCATCAACAACATTCTCCTCTAACTGTAGAATACCAAAAAATTTCACACTGATAATATCTGCACTGTTTGAAAAAATGTAATAAGAAAAAAATTGCTATGAGAAAATGAGAAATAATATTCTGGGCAGTTGAAAGAGAAGGCTGTATTTGTAACTTTCACCAAATACAGAAGAGAATCTGTATTTCCAGCTGCAGCCTTCCCTTCTGATGTATCTTTTTCCATACAAAAGGGAACAGAGTGCAAGTCTTGCACTTTGTTACCTTGTGCTTGAAGAATATTTATATGCACATGAAAGACATTTAAGAACAAATTATTGAAGTAGTCTGACGAGGAGTGCAGCACATTTCTAAACAGTAATTCTGAATTTAAAAGCCTCCAGTCTGGTGGTCTTTGGAGTGTAAATTAAATTGTGCAGCCTTATTTTATTTCTTTTTTTTTTTTTTTTTTCATAAAAAGGCACAACTGTTTTCTGTTTTAAAATGCCAAGAGGATTAATGGCACTGATAAGTGAGGCTGGTGTATTATGTTAAGTCTAACAAGTATTCCCATTTCTATTTTGGCTCTTAATTAATTAGTGACACACAAATCATGATAAAAAGAGAAAAGGTGTGAGAGACAAACAAAGAGAGAGAGAGGAAGGAGGGGATGACTTACAAGGAATACAACACAAAGGCGTCTTTTAGGACTCACTGTCCTCACATGGTGCTGAACTACAAGGAAACAGAAGGAGAACAAACGTGAACACAGGCAGACTTTCACAGGCTTACACTGTGTGACTTTTTCTGCATGACTGGCGGTACATATTGTGAGCTGCAGCAGGGCAGAGGGCAGATGGTCCCTTTGAGGTGAGAGGTGGAAATGTAGAAAAGGTAGGAGGGATGTTTGTAACCGAGTTCAGAGTCAATAGCACAGTGGCAAACAGATGTGGTTTTGACGACTTCACTAAGGTCAAAATGAGCAGACACAGTGGCAAGCAAATAGATTTAGTAATAGTGGGGTCTTTTGTATATCTGTTTTGTTTTGTTTTTCTTTCAATGGATACATTGTAAGTTTCAAAGATGTGGTGGTTTCTGCAAACATTTTGGTTTTCTTTTGCTTGCATTCATAGATATAGCTTTTTTCAAACTGTTAGAAAAGCCAGTCAGAACTGTTAAACCCTTCCACAAATGGCAGAATTCACTGGTTCACCAACAAACGAAATGCAGTTTCTTCATCTGTTCTAGAACTATCTCGGACATTTTTAGAGCCTGAGGAAAACCATGAAAGAATTTGATCCTTTAGAGTACTAAACAGAAAGAGAGAGAGGGAGAGAGAGAGAGAAAAGAAGTTTAACCATCAAGTCTGGGTTTGTGTTGGAAAAGGGCTCCATCTAGTGCTGCAGACTGGAATACCACTTTTTTTGATGAGGGGAAAAAATGAAAGGTTTGTTCAGCTGATAGCGTAAAGAATTGCATGATCTCCCAAATGTGTGTGTTTTTTTTATGACAATTTAAACGTGCATTCATTTTTGTGCCTGTTGTCTCTACATTGACGAGGTGAGCTAAGCTTTCTTCTTGAATCATTGAACACCTGGCAGAGGCGGAGCGTGGGTCTCAGTACAGAGGGGGCGGCGCATTCTCGACTGGCCCTTATGATAGTAATTTCCCCATTCAAACAATACCTCATGCTACCATCAAACAACACACTAATGCTCACTTTTATTGAGCCAAGCAAACCTATATGCCTCAGAAAGCAGAATAAAGTCACAAACCAGTTCACAAACTTGTTCTGAAGAACAAATACACATACGCACGCACACACACAAATTCAGCCTGAGTGACAGCTGTCAATCTCCGAGCGTCCGCTGTCCATGGTGCTGAAAACTCAAATAGAAACTCACGGGCTAAACCTGTACCATCTTTGATACAGCTTAAATATAAAATGAACACAGCTGGTCTAAAATTACACATTCTATTCAGATAGATATAGACACAGCAATCTCTATCTTTTGGAATTCATGTACTGCATATTAGAAAAAAATAGACTCGTCGGTCTCTTATAGTTGAGAGCAACACAAGGCACATTCAAATAGGCAGGTGTTTAAGACCACAGCATTCTGATCATAATATTTTTGAAGGTTTCAGTGACTCACCAGTGGCTCCGATGTTAGGTTTTGGGTAGTACAGCTAGCAGCTAGCATAGTGTTTAGCATACTGTTTAACTTCCCTCCAAAGAGTTCAGATCAAGTGCAAAGAAGAAAAAACTTGTTAATGCCGCACAGCCAATCAGCGCTGGCTTACAGCTCTGATGCATTCATGGACAGTCGTAATGTTAGAATTGGCAAATTGGAGCCCACAATCATGTGCATATACCATCTCCAACACACTGCACATTTTATTAGAATAATTTATTTACGAGTAAATATGAACACATCACATGAAACGGGGCCCTATGACCTTGTGGGCCCTGGGGCAACGGCCCCCTTGCCCCCACTCTGGCTCCGCTACAGACACCTGGGTTTTGCTGTGACTGTAATGATCTTCAGCAGCACTCCCGAGCCCCTGTTACCTGTACAGGTTGCAGATAGCATAGCTCATACACCAGCTGATGTTTTCTGTGGCTACTTTAGTAATATGACAAAATCATGGGGCAAACAACTCAAACTGTTGCAGAGTATTTTGAAGCTTAAATATTACATTGAAAGTAAGATTATCGACAGTTCCATTTACCCAGAATGTATTACTTTATACAAACACATATGAATAATAATAATAATTGGAATAATAAACAAATATCAAACAACATTACAGAACATTCTCTGAAATGGCTCTGGAATGGCCGCCGGTTGTCTGGGCCCTGAGGGCCTCTCTGGCCTGCTTCTGGTCTTCTCACAGGTCAGAGGTCATATTTACAAGTTCACTGTCACTTTTGCATGACTGCGCTGATCTTTAATCACTCTTCATATTCTGCATGTGGACTCGGTCACCTTGTGGTGGGTTAGAATAATGGCTATCTGTATTAGGTCTCTCCTGATGCTCTTGTGTAATTTGATACCTGGATCCTCAGTTTGCACGTCCCAAATCACCAACAGCTATGTTCACCAACAAAAGTCCATAGGATGCCCTCTGTCATATCTTTATGCAGGTGTAGTAGCCGGTCGTCTGGTGTGTCGAGATTCATTGAAAGACTGTTGTATTTTTGCTCTCTCCAGTCCTTTTTTGTTTGCTTGCTTATTCACTTGTTTGTTTCCGTCACTCTCTATCTCTCTTCCTGTCTCCCTGTCCCCCTGTCAGGTCCTACGATATTGTGTATTAGTTTTCTAAATCAATAAAATAAAGAAAGAAACCATGTCATCAAGAGGAACTTTATACTTATAAGCTTCTTAGAAGAGCAAATCTGCCTGGCATATTACAGCAGCCGGACCTCCATTGCGCTGCTTTGATGCTGGACAGTGACCTGCAGGAACCCTGGAGGCGGTTGTATGAATGAATGACAGGACCATGACTCAACCATTGAAACATTGAAAGACCTTGAGTCCTTGAAAGCTTGTTAGCTTTTATGCCCTGCTCCTTCACAAGATTTAATACAACCATCCACCATCCATTTTACACAGAATCCCTGCTCTATGCTATAATCCATTCACTAATCTCAAACCTTCAAACATACTTGTTGCAGGTTTTTATTCATGCGGAATGACAAATTATCAACATGAACATGATGACGATTGATAACCTAGAAGGTGTTGATAGGGAGAAAAAGCTTACCCTATCTGATCCTGAGTGATGAGTTTTCACTGGACCTATGTGCACATCATGGATTATCCATAAAGAACACCATGCTCAGACGTGTACTTGACTCCAGAACCCCTTGGGTGTCAGGTTGTTGATTGACCTTGTTATCAACATTAATCATCTATACAGGTGTAGCAAAACCGAAAAGACTGCCAGAATTTCTCCAAAGTACCAGAAGACTTTGGAGACTTGTTTAGGGACTCCAATGGAAAGTGGCTCGATGCTGCTGCAGCCAGAGCCTTATTTGTGCCTGTCATGATGGCAACTCAAGGACATGCTGTGGATACCAGCATTCACAGGAAAAAGAGGACTGTAGTACCTAGTCGATATAAGAGACTTATGACTCAGAGCTCATTCATTTGCAGATTCAAAGAGTCGCAATAGCAGTTGCATAAGTAAAATCTGCGCCATCTGAGGTTTGGTCAGGTCATGGACAGTGACTTTTGTTCAGTCAAAAACAGGTTCTGAAGCGTGATATGAAGTGGTCTTGTTTAAGTTATTCTCAGCTGGAGGGAGAAATCTGAGGGTATCTGTGTATCTGAATCCGGAGTGCATGTATCCCTAACAGGAGGCAACACGGGAGGTCTATGGGGTGTCACCATTCAGTTCACTGCTGGAAGTGCTCAGGATAATTAAAAAAAAATCTCAGGTCACAGGGGCTTAATGAGATATAGCCAGAGATGCTTGAAACCTTGGAAAATGTTGCTCTAGGGCTGTCTTCGTTTCCATGCTTTTGCAGTATTACACGGAGCAGTCCACCATTAAGTGTGAGCTGTTCCGATGTGGATCAGCATGTAGAAGTCTGAGTTCACTCACCTAAAGTGATGGCATACTGTCTTCAGGTAGGAAGGCAGTATCCTCAGCTGGAGGTGAGAGACAGACCTGAAGACACATCTGGAGGACTTCAAATATGCAGCAGCTGGACAAGGCTGACGTGGTCAAGAGTGAGCCAAGCTTTACAATAACTTTCTATTTACCAGTTGGTCGACATTCCCTTGGTCATCTATGAACTTTGGAAAGAGATTTTGAATACAAGTTGATGAAAAAGAATCTTCTGTCATGACAGAGAGAAGAGTTCTACCGTCCCGGGAGAGCTCAAGTCAGTGTTCCCCTTTAGAGATGCTAGTTGATCTAGTTTGCCTAATCCTAAAAAAAAGCCCTCCCTTTTGAGGCTTAACAAACACATCCATCTGAGAGGAGGACCTGAGGTTCACTGAGAATTTGCTGGAGAGATTAAAGTTGTCAGGTCCACAAAAGAGGAAGTTACAGAGGTCAGAGATGTCTGGGCTTCTTTGTGCTCCATCCTGACACTGTGACCTACAGGGACTAAGCAGAAAAGAAGATGGATGGATGGATGGATGGGTGAATGGGTGGATGGATGGATGTTCACAGTACCAAAAACTTCCCAGAGAACCAGTGGGACTAAAATTCCACTATCTCCATGAATATTCATGTATATATATGTGTATATTTTTTATTGTGTGTGCAAACAAAAGAAAAAACTATGATTTTAGTTATGCTAATCAGTGAGAGCTGGGTGTTATCAATGTCATTTACCACAGGTGGATAGAATACCAATAAATAAATAAATAAAAACTCAAGTAAAAGTGTGGCAATTTATTCTGACAGGTACAAGAGGTAATTAGTTAAGGGGCTCAGCAGTGAAGCTCCCATTAGCTGAGAGGGCAAATTCTTCCTGGTTTAAAGTTTGGTTGTTGTCTGGCAAGGTTCGGTTATTTGTCAAATGTTTTGATATTAGCTTCAGCTCACAGTAACCAGCTCACTTCTTGATTCCAGAGTTTCAACTGCCTTTAACAGCAGCATCGGTTGACATTGGCAACACATCACTGTACACTGAAATTTAGAGATAGAAGTGAGTTGAGTGAAAAATTTACATGGACAAAAAAGCAGAGGCATGTGCTATAATACAGCCATGACCTATAAACAAGAGGAGGAAAGGAACAGGCTTGGAAATAACCACAAAATACTTCTGTAAGACAAGGAAAAAGAAAATATTAGGTGCAAAAAAGCCCATCAAAATCAAGGAAACAAATCAATTTCAAAACATTTACTACCATGAAACCAGTGGCAGTGCACACAAAAGTGACAGAAAATGCATCAGTCTTCATTAGAGGTAATAGTAGATCATTTCTGTAACTGTCACATTCCTTGCAATCCTCTCACTTCAGTCACACTTGACCAAATGCAGCTTCACCAGAAACATTTTTTTAAACATTTTTATTTTAGCTGCCACTTGAAACAGGCAGTGTAAAACAGCAATGTACAATTTCTGAATGAACAGTGGGCAGAATAATTTACAACAGCGGCTTGGCTGTTGAGGGCTTTTTGTTTGTGTTTCTTCATTATTCATTTCATGGGCCCATTGGCCAAGAGACCACAAGACTATCCCACAATAACAAGCTGGAATGATGTTGCCCAAAGCCACAGACCAGCACTTGCTGCTTGTTTTATAGCACTATTTTGCCTACTGTGGATATTGTATCTGATTTAAAAATAATAATAATAAAGAGCTAGAGTGATGATTGCTTTATTGATTTACAAAATAACTTCATGAAAATATTTATCTATTGTTTTAAATTCCAATTCCAAAGAGCAAAAACAGTATATGTAGTGTCTGTCTGCACATACAACTTAGCATATGCACAGTGTATAACAGTATTGACGTATAAGAAAGCATATAGACACAAACCAACAAAAACAGGCTGTTTTCTGCCCAGAGCCATAGCCATCCAAAAGCCAAACATGCGTTTATCAGATTCGTCTGTTTACTTGTTGTCCTCCATGTTGTTTTCTAGTGTATGTAAATACAGCAGAACTAGCGAAGGAGAAGCCCTCCCAACATGACCCACATCCTCTGGAAGCTCCTACAGCTGCCTGTTATTGACACATACTCACAAATACATATATTTTTAATATAGACTCTGGTTCAGTTTGCTAAATGATGATGTTTAATTAAGAGGCCACAGCGAGTGAGAGTGAACAGTATCTTGTGAAAGCTCCTTTATTCATCTATTGGTTTTACTAGTTTACCATACATGTCACAATCATTCGAGGAAAAAAAAAGTTACACACTTTCACTTACACAGTTATTGTGTCACAGTTATTGAGTTTTTGAAGTGTTGAGTCAGTGGTGCACTGAGTCCTTCCTCGACATCAATGTGCCAAAAACAAAAGATGCAGATTGATTTCCTGAAGAAATCTTGTGCTTTCTTTCTTGTAAGGATAAATAACCAGGTTGTAAAGGTGATACCACAGCAGAAGTACCTTGGCATCGGCATAGACAGCAAATTGTCCTTTAAGCACTATGTTGATGTTCTTCTGAAAAACGACAGAGTGCATATTCTTTCCTAGGAAGCTGAAAAATCTCAGTATTGATCAAACTTTCATGAAGATGTTTCATTTATCCATTTTTCTTTGTTGGTGCAGGTCATGTTTAAAAACATAAACAGACTGGAGAGTGTATAAAAACCTGTTGCAAAATCATATTCAACAATGATTCATTCAGGATGAGAAGAACAAAAAAGCTCAGGAAAATCACCGACTGCTAATGGTAACAAGTATGTCAGTCTGCTTAAAGACTGCAAATTGTCTTCTGTAATATTCTACTTTATAGATAAAATCTGACTGTAGAATTAAAACACACTGGAAGAATTTTTCCTCTCAAAATAAGAAAAAACAAAACTTATTTCAAGTTTTTTTGTTGTATTTTTTAACCTTGAAATAAGTGAATAAATCCACCAAAAGAACAGGTGAATATTGTCTTGGTAAGATCTTAAAATAAGGCCCTTCTATTGTGCTCAAATATTACTTGTTGGATGGATTTATCTTTAATGAAATGCAATGAGACATTTTGACAAAAAAAACAAACAAAAAAAAAACAGTAAACTTTGTAAGATTTTGAATTTTTCCATCTACATCACACTAAGCAAATGACTGCCTGCTTATGCTGTATTTCTCAGACTAAAAATTAAAACAAACCCATGAAAAATAGAAAGCTCCTTTGGTAGATATGCAAAGATAACATTTATAAATTATGTCCCCTACAATCAACAGAAACTATATGATTTCAGTTATTTACAGCTTATATGGACAGCTCTAGCTGGATAGCTTCTGGAACAAAACTGATTCACTCATGTAGCGTCATTTGAAAAACAAAACAACAACAACAACAACAACAACTAATAATAATAATAATATTATTGCTAATAATTGCTATAAAAACAACCTTTGAACTGTTAAAAAAATACATTGTATTTTTCTGCAGCGGTGCACTCAGACTGTAGAGTGATATTCTCCAAATGTCCTTTATCAGTGTGTAAAGAGGCTTCCAAATGATCCACTGCTCATAGCAAGAAGTGTGTTTGAGGCTTAATTGAGGGACACAAAGGAAAGTGAATGTCTCTTTGTTTGGTTTTAGAAATTCTTCCTTGGAGAAGAAGACAATATGGAGAATTAAACAAAAGAAATTAGACAGAAAATATGTCAAGAATATAAGTAGCTTTAGTACCTATTTTCCCAGTATTTAACAGTGATAATCTGTTAACCAGCTTCAATGAGGAGTTGTGACAGATTAGCCTTGGTCAGAGGCACATGCAGATTTGACAGTAGTCTGACAGTCTGGATCACCTGATAGTGTGAAACTAAACAGTGTGTAAACATCAAAAGAGGAATGCACAATTTCTGAATGAGTCGTTAAAATAAGTGACAACAGCAGTGACAACTGTTGACGTGAAATTGTGCATGTTTCTATGTTAATCCCATTGTGGTCCTGTTGGCCAAGAGACAACAACATTACACCACATTTACAAGCTGGAATGGTGCTGCCTAAAGACACGGACCGTCACTTTCTGCTTCTTAACTGGACCGAATGCCAATGCCAACAAGTGTTCCGGCTCTTGATCCCTGGCCCTTTGTGTTGAAAAAATCCAGTGTTGCTGATTAAAAATATTCACTGTACATGTGACAAATGAAGCATCCCATTCAATCGATGACTCATCCATCAAGTTAATATACAACACAACATTTGTTAGCAATAACATCTTATCATGCTCAGCTTTATTTCTGAGTGACTCACTACTTGATTTCCTCTTCAGAGTGGTATTACAAGATACACTTCTCATAAGTATGTATGTACATAACACATAGCACATCCATCATCCCAGTTGTTGTCTGTCCAGATCTGACATAGTCTGATGGCCAAATGTCTGTTTCGGATGTTCTCAGGTCCGGTCTGGATAAGTACTGCCAGATGGAGCAGGTGGACTCGGTCCAGAGCAACCTCAAAAACATAGTCAAGATTTACTAGCACTTTGACCACCTGGGACACACATGTCTAGCATTTGAAATGCTAGACATGAACCTGTATGACTTCATTCAACTAGAGGTGCAGGGACCTATCTGTCCCAGGAAGATCCACCGCATTGCAGAGCAGGTTTGTCTTATTGGATCCGGTTATTTCTTGTTGTCTACCAATCCGCGCTAACCTGTCCTCTCGTGTTTGTCTGCAGCTTCTAGTGGCTTTAGATGCTTTGAGAGGTCTGGGCAGCCTGCACACTGACATCAAGCCTGACAACATCTTTCTTGTGTTCATCCTGGGCTGGAGCTCCGGCCTATTGGGTAATGGGTACAGGTGGGTTCACACCCAGGTTTCATTCACACTGACTGCGTCAGTCACAAGCTCAATCAAAATTGTTGATCAGTCCTCTTTCAGTTCTCCATCAGATTTCACAGATTAGATAATTGTGTTTCCTCCTCAGAGCTCCAGAGGTGTGTTTCGGCTTCCCTTTCTCCAAGGCGCTGTCTATGTATGGGGGGTGGGCTGTGTCCAGGCCTACCTCTGTCTGGCGGACAACCTGTTCCCAGTCGACTGTGAATATCAGATGATAGGTCTGCTTTTTCCAACATGAATCCCAAAACAGATGGAAACCTTGTAACAACCTCACTTGACGTGTGTGTGTGTGTGTGTGTGTGTGTGTGTGTGTGTGTGTGTGTGTGTGTGTGTGTGTGTGTGTGTGTGTGTGTGTGTGTGTGTGTGTGTGAGCGTGCGTGCGTGTGTGATAGACTGGTGACCTATCCATGGTGTACCTTGTCTTTGCTCATGGTTAGCTGAAAACGACTCAATGACTCATGCCTGCAGTTCATTTAATGATCCTAAGCCAGAGGAACGCAGTGAACCCCACAGCACCAATAGAGCGGCACTCGTCCTTTGAGCTGCCCAGATACCTGGTTAAGGTGTTTCAAGCAGTTCATTGCTGCTTGTTTGACTGACTTACTGCTTTTATCTTCTACGCTTTCTCATATACACTTCAACAAGGCAAAATACTGGCACTCAGATATCTTAAGGAGAGTGTTTGACATGTCTTCTGAAAATAATCAGGGCACTGATTGTAATTTCTAAAGTTATTTCAGAATTCTTTAAGAATTTGGAGCTCTTTAAGTGTCAAATACAAACCTTCATGTTGCATGGTGTCTGGAAGAAACAAATACTTATGCATAATATTTTGGAGATAATCACAAACATTTCTTATGGATGGCAAAGTAATAATGGTGCAATGTAATAATTCTTCAGTCTTGACAAACAATCAGGCAGGGGAAAAAAAAACTTGGCAAAAAAACAAAGCCAAAATTTTTTTAAACTCTACTAGCAGTTTACAGTCTACAATCATAGAATCATAGGATTCTATATGCTATTTATTGTATATAGAACCTTTTTTTAAGTTGATAATGGTAAAGAGATTTTTTTCCATTAAAGATAACTGAGTTGCATCCCATCACAATGCACATTTTGTGGCTGTTTCATTTTTTAGTTTTAAGTCTCGGTCAACTCCTTGACTTCTGTTTCTCCTGTCTGATTGCCATTTCCTGCTCTGAATGGTTGGGATTCAGTTGTGGCTTGTTGCTACTTGTCTGTTTAATTTTTTGTTTTCTGATTCTTCCACTGTGTCTTTCAGATATGTTTTGTCCATGCTCTATTTGTTTTCTTTGTGTTGACTGTGTTGCTCCATATTCATCATGATCCTGAGTTCCACTCTGGCATATTTTAGATTCCCTGTTAGTTAATAAAAGGAGGGCTTGTATCAATACCTGATGTGTCTGGCTTCTGAGTCCACCATTCACCATGACAGGGCAAACTTACTGGACTCACCTGCAGTCAACAGGTTCCATCCTTTTGCTTTCTGTGCTGCAGAGAACCGTCCCCAGCAGGAGATACATGACTTTCGCAAGCAGATGGATGGCTTCTCTGTGTGGCACGACCACCTCCTTGCCATTCTTTTGGTGATCCTGCAGAGGTGACAAGGCATGTTCAGACTCGATCTCCAGTCAGTTGTCCCCCTGCCGGTGATCCCCCAGCCAACAGTAGCATCCCACTTCCCCTGCTGTTTGATAAGGCCAATAGCAGCTCACCTGTCCTGTCCTCTAAGGGGGTTGAAGGCTCTTCGGTTCACTGAGAGGCCCGACGATTTCAACTCACTTTGCCCTTTTGTCCTAGTGGACTCTGGTTAGGGAGGCTGGCACTGGCTCAGTATTCTAAGTTATAGCCTTAAGATTTTTCTACATATGAACAGTTGACATTAAGCGCTAGCTCAGGTCACCCTGGGCCATTTTCTCATGAAGCTACTGTAGTTTAAAAGGGGTAATTGGTGCTTTCTCTCTCTCTACCGTCCAGTGGAACTGGAGCTTTGTGGTCTGAGCCTCATTTCCATATGAAATCTGTAGTGAATGCACACTGTGGAGACACTGTCGGGGTATTTTGAAACAACACACAGCGTGGACATTGACAGCCTCGCAGCAAGCATAAAAGATTACAACAACTTCACCACTAACTTGAGCACCATCATACCCACAAGTATTGTCCTTTAAGAAATTAAAAATAAAAACTGATGGACTGGTGACATGTTCAAGATGTACCCACTTGTTACTAATAGTTGGCTGTGTGGAAGAAATGTAGAGCAACATTGTTGCTCACAATAATTTGTTAAAAGTCTATTATTTATTTGGTTAACAGCTTATGTATGGCACTGCAGTGCATATTAGCCTCTTCCAGGTCTGATTCAAGGTCAAGCATGACGGGCTCCATCAGTTTGTTGCCCAGCTGCCATATTCTTTTATGCTTTCCTTGCATCTTGCTAATTTGTTTCCAATGATGAATGCAACCAGAAAACCTAAAAAGACCTCATTACGTCAGGGTGAAAATTATGTACTTCATCCTTTAGTCTTTTGTAAAATAGTCCATACCTAGCGTTTTATGAGGACATCAATGCAAGATATACAACTAGTGCTTTGTATTCAGTTTGACCTATTAAAGTATAAATCTGAAGAACATCTGTTCTATTCTGATGGTCACTTTGAAGAAAAACAACCTTTCATCCTCATTTATTTGTGCATCTTAAACACACAAACCAAGAAAGTATGAGGCAATTTTATAACTTTTATTGCATGATTATGGCATCTGCTTAAAAACTAAATGACCAGACCTTCGGGAAATATTCAAATATTTTGAGATCATTCATAAGATAACTTTCCCAAGTTACAATCCAAGCTATTAATGAATCAAAATAAGACTGAAATAGATCAGATTGTGTAATAATTGTAAAATAAAGGTGTGTTTAAAGTTTGAATTAAATTCTAAGAAAAAAAAACCTTTGCCTTGTGCTTTTCATGAGACACACCTGCATTACATTATAGTGGACACATGAGGGCGATATTACAGCTGATTTTTACAGCAGGGAATACAAGTTTGATAAAAGTATATTTACTGATTTTGAAGTAATCAGGAATAAGTAAATGAACTGTATGAAATTGGATTATACAATAATAGTTACTTTGATGAGATCTAACAATGAAAAACTACTAGAAATGAAATTTGAAATAAAAACTTCAGAATTTCAACATGACAGTTCAAGATGCGAGTCAGATCAGTGTGCTTCATGAACATAAAGACTCTGGTGGACACTGAAGTGGCACATCTTTGATTTATTTATTGAAGTACAAATGCAAGTCACACAAGTAACCATTTACAGATAAATGAGCTGAAAATATGCATTAAAGAGACATAAATCACAGAGATTACAAAAAATATTCCAGTTGTGGATTTTATAAAATGCTCCAATACTGTGTAAAATACATATATAAATCAATTGTATGCCAATGTATGTCTCTTTTATGACAAAATATATACTCACATTGCACTGTAGCTCAATCGGACACCAACAAAAGTATATAAAAGTATAAAAAAAGTTGCATCATTAATGTCATTAACCGTTTCAAAGTATGCACCAACTCTTTTAGCGCGCAACAAAAATTAAAAAGGTGGCTGTTATTATTTTGTAAACTGAGAAAGTATTTTGACAAGAGAAAAATTATGGGTAGAGAAAGAAATGTAATGTATTGCATTTGTAATTTGCATAGATCACTGTATCCACATACTTATATTTTTATGCTTTTAGCTCTCTGGCAGACAAAATAAAATCAGCTCAATATGCAGAAAAATGGGCTGTATCCATTTAAAGAAAAACCTTGTTACACAAATCCACTTCGATGTAGTAATCCTGAGCTTGGTGCTGCAGTTTGTTGGCCTAATGCAGACACATTTACTGGAACTTCAATTTCATGCAAAACGTTTTCTAGGTTTGTAAAAATACTGAAATCTGCCAAAGTCAGGCTACCTAACAGAGAAACTCTTTGGTAGACAGGATTATAGAATGCACTCATAGTCCAACCCAAATTAAGCCAAATCAAGTTACATGTGGCCATCGAATTAAGGTCAATATTCCTGATCTAAAGGACAACCTAAAATAAGTTTATTTACTGCCATGATAGAATTTGGCTAGTGAGAACATAACTGATTTGAGACATACAGCATCACTGTCTCATTAGTATTTCTTATGCATGACATTTCTTATTCATTGGAATACAGTATATTTTTGCTTAGCCATACTCCATTTTTTTTTGCAAATCAGTAATTTTACAGTAATATTTGACCACATGAATATATGGTCAGTGGGGGATTCCCGTTACTGAAAGCACTTTGTTGCATATGTTTCTTATTTTTGCTGACTGAGTTGAGCAGCTCTCTCAAACCACACCTTTTCCACATGCTCTTTTCCAAGTTTCCACAACTGCGTGACGATAGAGACACCCCTTTTAGATGAAATCATGAGATACTCTTTATTCTCTGGATGCAATAAAACAGAGTGGCGAGCAATCAACAAGGACTGACAGAATCGAGACAAGACCAACATGTAGAGGCAGTCTTTCTCTGCTTCATTCAGAGGAAGGACACTTTCCCAGCCAGCGAGGACAGGTCCGCCCACCTCAATGGGATTGGGGTGCTCAGTCATCATATACATGACAGTGATGGCCAGCTCATGGATGTAGTAGCCAGCGTGCATGTCCCCAAAGTCAATAATTCCAGAAATTCTGTGCCCGTCATTGTCATCAGGTTGCACGAGCACATTGAGGTCATTGATGTCGCCATGATTTATGCCTTTGGAGGAGGAAAAAGGGGTTTACAAGAAGAAAAAAAATACTACAGAGACATATCCAAGTGAATCGACTGTTTACAACAGCCAAGAAGAACAAAAAACTGGGATCTATGTGTGTAAAGCTATGATTCCACTAACGACGAAAACCAACACTGCATTTTTAATATGATTCGCTTCAGTGTTGGCACTAATACTATGACATACAAAAAATGTAAGCTGAAGATATACTGAATTTTTTGTGATCCATGTCAGACATGAATGCCTAGCAGCCCTTGAGCTATTATTGCACACCTAACTTAAAAAGACACACTAAGTCCTTCCATGAATTCAGGTGACATAATTCTCATATTATCCTTGCTAAAAGTGAAAGGACTTAAACTTCCACCATTTCATACACTATCAAACATACACTTGACACAAACAATGGTCCTGTAACACTATGAATACATTTGGTTAAAAAGGAAAAAAAAGTTATGTGATGTACTAACACTTCAATGAAACCATCCCATAAAATATCTGGAGCGCACAGAGATTCAAATGATGGCAATATTTTTTAAACCAGTTTTACTAAAGGAAATCACAGCTATGCTTGTTTTAATTAACTGTGACAGGTATGAGTGTAGGCCAACCACATTTACCATTCACTCCACCAGCTATCTTTAACTACCTACAACTAAACACGATTCAGAACAGCCCAGCCTTGTACTAATCGAGGTAATGATGTTCAGCTTTATTCATTAGTGAAGTTGTGTACTCTATGCTCATTTTGAAAGTAGCAATTTGAAGAAAGGATGAGACAGACATCTTAATATTTCATCCATCTCATCTATTTCAGTGACTTGCCAAAAATGTGACAAGAAAGTAAAATACATGACAACAACTGATTGATGGAGGGGCGAATGATGAAAAATTGCTCTCTTGTTGACACAAGAGTAAATATTGTACTCACACTTGCGAAAATTGGAGCGTTGGGGATCCACAGAGGTCTTGAACTGATGAACAATAGACTTCACAACTTCCTGAAGAGGGTCTCCATCCAGAAGATGCAGGTAGGGCTCAAGGAGGGGAACGTTGGTCAAGCTCCAGATGAACTTCTCCCTCTCCAAAATGCCCATCTTAGGGTGTCTCATCTGGAAACAAATAGAGCAAAGAAACGTTAATCTGTCACACATACCTTGACCAAATGTTTAACATTTTATTGATCAAAGAGTGCTTAAAGTTACAGAATTAGCTGTTTTGTGATTTCATAAGAGAGAAACCATTTGCATGTGTTGATAATATACTTCTTGAAGGACTTTATCCAGTGAAGCTGCCATCTTGCCGGTTTCATACAATAATTGTGGCGTTAAAGGGACTTTGGAAATGGTCGTGCCAGGTAAATAAGTCAACAGCCGGACCAGGTACTTCTGAAGTCCATAACCACAATCTGAAAAAAATGAAAATAAAATAAAGACATGCCCAGTAGCAGAGGTGTTTGCCTTCATCTTAAAATGCAGCTTCTTCTTTTGTTTTTTGTTCTGCTGTAAATTTGCTTAAGGAAACATTTACTAAACTGTGGTGCTAAGATATTTTAAGACGTTCTGCATGGCTGGCAACATGGAAGGTGATAGCACTAGTGATGCTTATCCTGCATAGCACAGTCACACAATGCTGGTTGAATGTTCTGTCTAACTCTAACCAATAGTTCTACTTTCCAGACTCTGAAGGCTGTCTGGCCTGCTCTACAACATGCAGATGGAGCTGCTACAGCTACGCCACCTTGAACCACACCATCGGCAGTTACTGTCTTCATACAACCACAAGTGGTGTGCACAAACATGCGCGCGCGCACACACACACACACACACACACACACACACACACACACACACACACACACACACACACACACACAAAGGCACACCTAGTAGACACTGACCTCATGAGGAGAACAGCTTCCGTCTTGCATATTTGCTAACTTTTCAGTCACCTAGTAAGCATTCAAAGTGCTAATTTCAAGCCTGAGGACCTGAACTACTGGATGCCACAGTGAGAAATATGGCTGATGATTAGCTCGGTAAGGCTTCTTGTGAGTGTCCAGCTCCAGCCACAGCTCTCACCGATCTGCGGGGGCAAACCATGGCTCTGTACTGTACAGGGACAGCATCTTCACACATCATATTGGTAATGACTCCAGCATGAATGCACCTACATAAATAAGTCAGTGGCTCATACGATGTTTGATTTTAAATGTTCTTACAGATTATTGTCATGGACATTATATGGATTTGAAATACAGACTGTTGTATTGCCCACACAGACTATGGCCTTAAAAATGTTGTAGACTTCACAACCTACTGTGGTGGACAGACATTTTCAAGAACGTCATTTGATGTAATGGACTGTTCACTGAAGGTTTATGAGTGGACTGTTGGACTATGGACTGATGGCACAACAGCAAGGCAATGATATGAACTTTGGATACCAACTATAAATGCAGACTTTTATGTTCTGACGTATTTCAGAGGGTATTTACAGTACAAAACAGTTGAGAAAGTATAAAAAAAATAAACAATTTGAATGAGTATTGTTGAGAACTAGATTCAGAATAATCATGCATCTTTTCATTTTGTTTAAATTTAACTAATTGTCATTATCATTGATCTTAGTTAAAGTGCATTCAATTAACTATTCTGTGTTTAGTAAATGCATGAGGAAATAACATTAAACATTGCCTTGGTAATTATTTCGCCATCTGGGGTTATAAGTTACTTATCATGTTGCCTCATCAGAACTTGCTGCAATGCCTCAGATTATACCTGTAAGCGAATTTTTGTTTTTTTTTTGTTGTTTGCATTGAATCATACTTTCCAACTCTTCTTCCTATGGTGAAGAATTGTATCATCTGTTGTCTTAATGTGCTCTCAGAAACTGGAACTTAACACCCAGTCCATGCAGGGTAAAGCATGCATATAGAGGGTTTAAGACACATTGGTTCATATATCAAATATCAAAGATATTCCTTTTATCTTTCTCACAATGGGAACTACATTTAACTCAAATGCAACACATGTGGATTAAAAACCATGGAAGTCATAACTACATAAGTGGTATCATACCTATTTCTTCCAAGATCATGAGCTGTCCTGAGGTGGAGGGCAGAGCTGTCTGAGCTGGGAGTCCTTTCTGGTGAAGGAATGACATTACAAATGTCTGCACCTCAATCAAGTCAGGGATCTTACTGTCCTCTGAGTTCAGGATCTTCAGGATGTATTCGCTGCCTTCAACAGGCGCCACATAGAAGTTTTGGTCATCGTAGCTGGGCAGCGAGCGAATTTCCAAGGCTGTCAAATTGAAGCACCTCTTCAAAATCTCAGTCACTTGCGACTGGCTGAAGTTAGGTTTGGAATGCTTTGCTGCCATGGGAGCTGTGGGGGGAAAAAAGAAAGTCATCTGAGAATAAGTTCCACCTCAGGTGACAAAACCATAACTTACAATGAATTGACACATCAATTTCTCTTTGAAACTGTGTAAATCGGTTTGTCAACCTGATGTTATATTTCTTTTAATCTCGCTACTATCAGCTTACTTGCTGAGTCCATGCAAGCATTTGTCTTTTTTTTTTTTTTTTCCAGTTTTCAATTTTCATCACCAATGTTCAACAATGAGGATTTAAACCACCTTAAATTTTCAACCTCTATTACAAGACACTCACGGGAATAAAAACATGTTTTGATCAGCTGTGTTCAGCATCACAATAATTAGTTAATGCTTGATTTCCAGCTATAAAGGCAAGTCTGCACAGCACTACACCGCTGTGTCATCACATTGTAATGCATGATGTGCTATTATTTTCTCCGCAGTGTTTTCACTTTTACTCTGGATCATTATTGCACAATGTAACTTTCAGGTCATAACAGCACTTCTTTTTCAGAGAAGCGGTCCACTTTTTTCCCTTCCAATAAAATCTGTCCAATTAAGCCAGATTAATATTATATAATTGTTGCCGCTTGTTCTGTCTTAGTTCTGTATGTTTTAAGGGTGTCTGGAAGTTGCCTCGCATCACACTGCACATCATATTATTCAGACAGCGTAACGTGAAACATAAAGAAGATGAAAACGTACTTGAACAGACGTGTGCACCGAACCGGCACAAACAGATGAAGACCACGTTAGTAAAAACAATGAGAGACCGCAGCAAAGCAGCGCGCGCCTGACACGTGTTAAACAGTAAAGTACAGCATGGCTCGAGGCTGCAGATTCGGCGAGGCGGAAATTCCCACACTAATCCCGGCGAGTGCCGTTTAACGGTATCCAAAACACAGGTAAGCGTACCTTTAATGAATCTCCGTCTTCCTTTGGTCACACGGTCAGTCCTCGAATAACCAACTGGACTCGCTTCCGGTTCACGGCGATGACGTCACCGGCTTTGGCATTCGGGGTAATTAAAAAAAGACATCAAAACCCCCAAAACCAAACTTCCATCTACAATGTTTTCTCTCATAGTGTCTTCACAGTTAGGTGGACTAAAATCCATACAGAAAATCCAAAAAACAAACAAACATTCGAACTTACATCAACAGGTTATTTGGCCTGCATTCTGCATTCTGTTGTACAAGGGCAAATTCTCTCCACAGAGATGTTATATCACTAATATAATCTTTTGGGAAAGTCTTTATTTTACAATAATTGGTTTAAAAGCAGTATTTTACTAGTCAGTCAGCTCTTTTAATAAACACATGCTACTGTATTTAGAATTCTTTACAAAGAATAAAGTTCTAGTAAAGACCAAAATAATATTTGAAACAGCTGATGTCCCTGTGCCTTTAATAATGGCCCCACCTCCTCTACCCACCCACTCCCCCAACTCAGCTTATTTTTGGCAAAATTTGTTTCTCCACTCACAAAAGGCTCCAACTCTAAAATCAGTTCCTGGTTTCAGGCAGACTTGTCTCCACCTCCCCTGCAGTTTCCACAACTGTAAATCTGGCCCTAATTCAGACTGGGAAGAAATGTGATCTCTGCTACATAAGTTCCTTTTAACTAACAAAGTTAAAGAAGTTTATGTGAAGTTTATATTTGTGAACTGTTCTTTTTTTGTATGCACCCTGAAACAATCCCACTCTTATTGTGATCTTGTAAATTTATGCATAAAAAATGGAGACAAAAAATCACTTATAATCAAAAACATTTTCTCAAATTACACATTATATGACCAAAGCATTTTTTTTTCATTATTACTTTGACTATAAAAAGGGCATTAATGTTTTCTTTCTTTCTTTCTTTCTTTCTTTCTTAACAAAACACTCTTTTTTGGAGTTTGAATCTGATATAGAACAATATTGCAGCTCTGTTTCACTCATAAAACAACAGAAGCTCTTACAATGATGAATGCCTGTACTATATTCAATGTGTTTAATTGAAAAGTACTATTGAGTGTATTATTTTTTTTTTCATTTTGCAGGTTTTATTTATTTTCATTATTGTTCTGTTGTGTGCTTATTTTTCTTTTTATTAGATATTATCTATCTTTTTTCTCTCAATGGTAAATGTTTTATTTCCCTTTGTCATGGACGTCTTGAAAGTCTAAAATATGTATATTATGTTTGTATTGTTACTTTCATTAAAGTTGTTTTGGGAAAGTAAAAAAAAAATGTAACTACAGAGTTGCTCTCTGAAAATAACTTTTGATTAAATTATATTCCTAAGAATAATGTAAAAAAAATCACATGGACAAGGCAAGGCACATTTATTTACTATACATCATTCAGACACAATGCAATTCAATTTGCTTCAATTTGCTTCAAAAGGAAATAAGGCAATTCATAAAAAGAATGTGATTAAGTGATTAAGGTATGGCATACATTAAAAGAAAAGACTTAAGAAAAGTGTGAAAAAGAGAATGAATAAATTTTCCCACTCACTCATGCATGTGCACACAAACATTCATCACCCATCTAAATTGGGTTCCACAAAAAGAAGAAAATTTTCCATTGAACAAAACTGCGAATGCATTGTTTTACTGGTGTTAGACGCTTTATGCCATCTCATAGTGCTCCAGGCTGTAACCCTTGTCCTGTCGCTCCTATTTAGTATATTCTCCCAGACACTGCAAATGCAAAGACAGGAAACAGAGGGAAAAATAGGCTCCTATGCTTGAGCAGGCACTTCACATGAAAGAGCTCACTTTAAGACTGATCTAGATCAACAGAGGGTCTAAGAGAAACTGAATCATACTTCCAAGACGACAAAGGGTCTGTGGTGTTGAGGCTGGCAGTGGATATTGATCATTGGTATTCCCAAAACATTGCCATGTATCTGGTAGTCAAGCCTATGGTATCAGGCAATTCATACAAAGTGTCTTTAATTAGAGCTCGGAGCTCTTTTCAGTCTATCTTCATCAGGTTTCATGATACATACAAAGATGGTGAAGAAATATATATAACACTTAACACAACCTTTAAGCTCAACACTAGCATATTTTACAGTTTACTTAAGTCAATAATCAACATGAAAGATATAAATCTGGATTGCATGAGAAAAATGGCCAGAAAGATCAGTAAACAAAATGCAGAAAGGCCCAGCCTGGACATGAACCCTCAACCTTCTACCGATGAGGCACAAGTTCTGAAACATTTTGTTTTTAATTTATTCATTCTTTGCTCAGATGTCGGTCTAACCTGACTCGTGTGGTCATAAACGTATCATCAGAGTGGTAGAATATACTTTTCTGCATGATCAAGAGTTTGCAAACTGATGTCAGTGAATAAAAATATACCATTGTTTCAATGCAAGAGAGACACATTCCTGACCTTAGACTGACTGAACACACATCTGAATACTGAACTGCAAAGCACAAAGTTCAACTAGTTTTTTTCTTGTTGTTCTAATGAAAAATAATTAACAAGGGTCAAGTGTTTAACTTCTAAAGATTAAGCCCAGAACTAAGCTGTAACTAAACACAGTAGTGCAGTTGTTAGCGCTCATGCCTCACAGCAAGAGGGTCCTGGGTTCAAATACCGGCCAGGGCTCAGGCCTTTCTGTGTGGAGTTTGCATGTTCTCCCCATGTGTGCGTGGGTTCTCTGCGGGTACTCTGGCTTCCTCCCACGGTCCAAAAACATGCATGTCAGTCGAATTGGTCACCCTAAATTGCCCCTAGGTATGAATGTGTGAGTGAATGGTTGTACGTCTGTGCATATATATATGTATATATATATATATGTATATATATATATATATATATATATATATATGCATATATATATATATAATATATATATCTATATATTATATATATATTATAATATAAATATATATATATATCTATATATATATATATCTATATATATATATATTATATATATGTCAGCCCTGCAACAGACTGGCGACCTGTCCAGGGCATACCCCGCCTTCATCCACAGCGGCTGGGATTGGCTCCAGCGACCCCGACAGGGAAGAAGCAGTAGATAATGAATGAATGATTGCTAAATTGCCCCTAGGTATGAATGTGTGAGTGAATGGTTGTACGTCTGTGCATATATATATATTATATATATATATGTATATATATATATATATATATATGTATATATATATATATATATATATGTTATATATATATATATATATATATATATATATATATATATATATATATATATATATATAAATATATATATATATATATATATATATATATATATATATATATATATATATATATATATATATATATATGTCAGCCCTGCAACAGACTGGCGACCTGTCCAGGGCATACCCCGCCTTCATCCACAGCGGCTGGGATTGGCTCCAGCGACCCCGACAGGGAAGAAGCAGTAGATAATGAATGAATGAATAAACACCGAGTGCTAAAGTCCAGGGGGAAACTGGGGTAAGATCTCTAATGGCACTGAGTCTTCTTCAGCTAATGGAGATCAAATCCAGATCAGCTATGTTCAGCCACCCCTCGACAGGCTGCAGGTCCTTCAGCTCAGTTGATGCGCAACTGATGAATCTCAACAGGATCCCCTCAATGGTACACCTGCAAAAAGCTGACAATCAGTTAGGCTTTCCTAAATTTCCTGAGAAAGAACCGTAGACATTATGTCTTTTTGATGAAATCAGGCTTGAGGTGGTTATACGCAAGTCAAATGGCTGCACAGGATGACTCCTCGAAAGGTCACATTGACCATATTCTACACCTTGTTTCCCTGGATGTAGAAGGGAAGGTTCGGCATCGTTCTGGCTCTGTTGAATTCAACAATCATCTCATTTTTCTTCATCACTCTTATAGCCTGGAAACTGATCAGGAGTCAGAGGGTAACCAACATTTCACCAGTGAAAAGATGCATGTCAGAAACAAAAAGGTGGGATGAACAATTCCAGCTTTCATTGTTTAATGAACAACATGAAATTCCAAGAAATATAATCAAGTCCAGGTGACCTGTTTTAAATTGTCTTGATGTTTAAACATATGACACAATATTGAAAACATTTATATCCTTGTTTTCTCGTAAATCCTGACAAAACCTGACAAAAAGCAAAAGCATGTGAATTAAAAGAACTGACATAGAAATGATGTTGTGCTACCTGAATAGTGAGGGTTTTCGAAGGTTACCAGTGTGAGGCACCAGCGAGGGCAAAGTGAATAACTTAAGTCAACAGCATACTGCAAGAATGCAGTATGCTGCTAAGCATCACAGGCACATGCTGATTGGATAAAGGTGAACTATTTCCGCCTAATCAAGCTCTAATTTTTACCTTCATCTAATTCTCCATATTAGTATTTTTAAATTTCTAAAATTGGTCAGAGTAATCAGGTTACAGCCTATGATTTTATGGAACAAAAAATCCTCACATTTCCTGCTGTGAGGCAAGACTGCTATCTACTATACAGTATAGCTGGGCATCCACTTAAAAAAAAAAAAAAAATGAGGGTATTATTGGGTATGCAAGTAAATGGGATTTGCTCAACCCTGATAAGGATAACTCGTTCAAGAAAATGAAAATGAAAGAATGAATGAATCAACAAATGAATGGCACAGTAATGAAATATGAATACATGAATTATATTTGATTCCTTTACTATTCCCCTAACAGATGTCATGCAATACATATTCTATTGCTAAATTTAAAATTTGCATGGAAAGAAATCAGCATTGCTACAACCAACGTCAGGTTGCCTATGATAACACAGAAGCAGAATCAGCAGTAATTAATGCAAGCTTTATCATATTTTGTGCACAGTGTCACATTACTTCTGTGATGTATGAAGCTCTCTTACTAACCTGTGGCTGGTAAATGGATCCTTAATTGCTGCATATATTGGCAGATTTTGTAAGCATTGGTCAATCACAGAGCACTTTAGGGTGATGGCTGCAATGTTCTGACTGTGCTCAAATAATTTATCCAACTTTCATGGACCATCAGTGTCCAAACGACACACCAGAGGTGGGTGACATTTTTGAAATATGTTTCCAATCTTTGTAATGTTTCAACATACAGTACCACATGTACATACTACATGGGCAGTCATTGTAAAATTAAGTTCCAACATAGGCAGTGAAGCTAATTTCCAGAGCCGATGCTGTTGAAGTCACCACTATTTGGCTGAAGGCAGTGTTCCCCTTCTAAAGCTGATGGATGAAACAGAAATATATATTAATGACTTGGACTGTTAGGTAGCTGGACATTAACAGCTGAGATCATGGTGTTCCTCTGCAATAAAGTGTTTGAGCCTATGGGTGGAACAAGAAGATATTTTCCTTGAACTAGTTCTGTGGGTTCAGGTTGAATCCTATGCACCAGTAGCTCAAGGAAATTAATGCTCTACCCTGCAGCAATAAAGATGAGGAGAGCACTGAAGGATGTGTCATCTGTCATTTAGAAGGGTATGTGGGAGGAATCAGGCATGCTGAACAAAAAGCCAGTGACCTTGAGTTGTGGCGTTTGAACAGATTAATCACCATCTTAGTTGGTGAAAATGTAGTGCTTTCAGGGCCAAGTATGTATTGCCATGGGCCACATCCTACTCATCACCTGTTTCTACGCAATATGAAGTTACAGAACTGCCCGGGGTTTTTGTAATATTTCAAGTATGCATATCTGACTTTGGGGACTCATTCGTCTTAACTAGGATCCCACTGCAATGAATTATTATGGTGTACATTTTTATTAATAACATCAAAACACAATGGTTTCATTCACACTTACTGAGTGTATTTCTAGTAATTTCTAGAGTGCAAGTCTTGACTTTGCTCAACAGAGGTCATCAAGACATTGGGAAATATTACATAGGTCCAAACTTTGACTGTCTTTCAGTTAGTGTGAATAGTCATACTCTCAATGATAGTCAGCACAAAGGGCCCGTGCTGAGAGCTAAGGAACTCCATGGAAAAGGCTGTGGAAGAGTGAAGTGTCACGGCAGTACCAATAATTGCTCATTAACATGAAATTTTAAATGTCATAAAACTGTCAGGCAGCAACAAGCTAGACTATAAGTTAATGTGTGCTGAAAATGTGATTTCATCTTTTGGAGGTAATGAATACAGATTAAAATTCATGAAATGACAAAGACAAATGACTACAAAAGAAATCCTTCAACCAAAAGACAAAACAACAACAACAAACAGAGCCAATTCATTTAAAAAATATATTTTCATATAAATGCTTTATTTTGGAATGCTTATGTAAATCATTCTGTGTGCATGAACAGAAAAGAGAATATCCATGAAAATTAAACTGCATTGATTTGTAGCTTCCATCTGTCACTCTGTCCATATTTATGAAACGGCCTTTAGCTTGTCCATTCAGCATAACCATTTATCTTGCTTTGCTCATGACTTGAACCAATGTGCTGTGAGCTAGACGTCTGTTGTAGCAGCTGTGAAACAGACACTGTTGATCATCCGCATTAGTGTACTGCATATTAAACTCTTCCAGCAGTCAACCAAGAGTCATGTTCCATGACTGCCAAGATACTGGTTACAATTAGCCCGGACTAATAAATATATAAGACTGTTTCGCATATCATGTCTAGGACCTGAGTACAAATGACTCTCAAAGCCTCCCTAGGGTTTGTATACTGTGACATTTTCTTTAAGTCAGCTGTTTAGATTATGTTTCAGATTATGTTATAAACAGGCTTTGATTCAAATTGAGTGTCCTGCGTATTGATATACTCTTATGAAAGAGTAATACAGCATAGCCAAAAAAAAAAAAAAAAAAAAAAAAAATAATAATAATAAAGCACTTCATTAATTAATTTTTAAATCAAATTTCCTACACACAATACCCCATAATGGCAATGTGATTTTCCCCCTTTCTTGTTTTTTTAATGTCTGCAGAGATCTATGGAAAATCCCTTTGACTTCATGCTTGGTGTGTGCTCAGGCATGTACTGTCCACTGTGGGACCTTAAACTGACAGATATGGGCCTTTTTAAAGCAGGACCAGTCAATTAAATTTACCACAGTGGAGCTCTACAAACATCTCAAGGGTGATCAGTGAAAACAGGGAGCACCTGAGCTCTATTTAGAGCTTCATTGGGCTGTAAATACTGGCTTATAGGTGAATTTCTTAACTTTTTTTTTTTTCAATGGATCTTTGATAAATTTACAAGCATTTCAAACTAACCTTTTCAGGTTGTCATTCATTATTGGGTATGGTGTGTTGAATTTAAAGGAGGGGTATTATGTGTTTTTTAGCCCTTTAGTATCAATCTACAGCACACTCGAGCAACAGCTTTGCCCAAAGTTGGATGGTGAAAGCTGCATATGTCAAAAACAACTTAAATCAAATTTGCCTCTGCATCAGGCTGCCTCAAACCACTGGAAATGGATCCCTGTCTCTTTAAGAATCTCCTCAGCTTAGTGACACCTCCCCCCCCCCCCCCCCCCCCCCCACCCCCCCCACCCCAGAGCATCCATCTCTGCAACTTGCAGTGTATTTCCCCCGCCCCTCACAAGGGTGGGGGAAGGTGAGTTGAGCAGGTGTAGAACCGAGCGTTTCAGCGCTCAACATGGCTGCCAGGGGGAGATTCAGGGATTGCTCAAATATGCGTGAATGGTTCAGGAAACAACTTCATGTGTGTTTTTAATGGGGAAATGACACTATAGCATTATACAAAGCTCTAAAAAGTTGATTTTTCATAATACTGCTCCTTTAAATAAAAAAAATTGCCCATCTCAGAATACATCTGTAACCATAACATATGATAAGATGTGACCTTAGTTATCATAGAAACAACTGAATGACTCACTTTCAAAGCAACAGAGCTGAAGACCTGTTTTACTTGTAGTTAAGAACAGTTTTCCAGTTTCACACACAAACAACCCCATTATTTACAAATACTTTAAAGAGCGGGTCTCACATTTCAAAAACTTCCTGAGAAGTTACAACAAACTTTGTGTGATTGAAAAATTCTTAAAAAAATGTAAATTTAATGTGCTATCGGTTGAGATGAGGAATAAATGTTACATTGTGGTGTGTGTGTGTGTGTGTGTGTGTGTGTGTGTGTGTGTGTGTGTGTGTGTGTGTGTGTGTGTGTGTGTGTGTTTGTTTGTTTGTTGATGCTTCGATCTGTCAGTTTTGAATGGAAATGGCTGGAGGAACAAAACGTGGCTGAATGTGCATTCCAATAGTACCTGTCTTGACTGATCCAGAGACTGCTTGGCTGGAGGCATCAGTAGCCAACTCGCTTATCTTCAGTGACAGTCTTTTGAATACATGAAGCAAACTGACATATCAAACCTCAGGCCAAAATATGTATCCATGAACTCTCAACTGAGGCACCCTTTTCCTGACCGTTTCCATTTTGTGATTTTTGAGCTAAATAGAGCACACTGACGGCTGGATCTGTGAGCTACAGCTATCAGTAGATATGGACTTTCTGTGCTCCTGAGTGCCCTTTGTCATGCAATAATGGCTAGTATGTCATTTTGGAACAGATAGAAAAAAAATCACTACACATTTAAAATCTGTCCAACTCACAAGCACATTCTCAGTTTTCATAATTTCATGAAAACTCCAATATGTGCTGTAAGGTAAACACCTCAGTGTTTTTTGAAAGTTTGCAATGTAGCTTATTTTTGTAGCACAAGCTTTTATCACTGTATTTCATTTTTTCCTTTACTTTGACCTGATGTGAATCGAATGACTGTTGCATCATCTTCCACTATCATTGCTCCTTTGTATTACAATTGCAACATAGCAAAGCAATGAACCTTCATGCGGATGATGTATTATTTTTCCGGCAGAACTTTCAAACCTCTATCACCCATACAATAATACTTATTCACAAATCATCATTAATATCTGACTATTCTATCAACTGGTCTAAGACTACAGCCAAGCCTATAAACCATAACTTACAAAAGCATACCCAATACTACAATACAGTCTGGAAACATTACATATTTAGGTATAAGCATTTCTCCCAGGATATCAGAACTTCAGCATCTTATATTGTTTTTGAAAACAATATAAGATGACCTCTGACCGTGGAGACGCTTACCTGTTTCATTCATAGGGAGGGTTGCCACCATTAAAATGATGATTTAACTACCTATTTCTGATGATACCAATCAAACCATCATCCTGTTGGATTAAATCACTGGACTCATATGTATCCAAATTTCTCTGGAAAAAATTAACCGTCGCGTATTAGTTTGAAGACTATAACAGACTTTAGACAGAGGCACAGATATAGATATCTAGACATGCGTGCACTTCTACCAAAGTATATATCTGCATATATGACATATCTCGCGAGACCGGGTTATCGTGGAGGAGTGGTGTGAGCGGACCATGATGAAATATTGGTGAAACTAATGAGTTTTTAGACGATTAAAGCCGTTTTAGGAGCGGCGTTACCCATGCCCCGTCTGCTGATGGATGTCCGCCACTCGATTTTGGATCTAAATTTCTCCTGAAGCACTGTTCGGATCAGAAAAGCATTCGGGGTGAGATCTACTTCATTCTATAAACAACGTGAAAGCTGTTTAAACCATACTTGTCCTTTAATTGAATTTTTAGATGCATGTTCATTTATTTACGGTATTATACAACTGGATACATGATTAATGAAATCAATGGACACTTCACAGAATAAATTACAGACAGGAAACACTACATTAATCTAAATTATTCAAATGTTGCTGTGTGAAAATAGAGACATTTGTAATAGACAGCATTTCTATATGGAGGACCAAAACTGCCATAATAAAACACCATGGATGTATGTCAATAGACGTCTGTACTTCCATTTAAGAACTGCCTTTGAATGATCAGGGCTCTAAGACTGTACCTCTGTCATGTCACATGATGCACTGTGCACCTATATAGTTCCATCTTTCTGTACATGACGGTATCATTTAGAACTTGCCTGACTGAGGAGTGGGCAAAAATGTATCGTTTTAAAAGACATCATCATCTAATTTGACCTAGATAAACAAATGAGAAGCTATGCAAATTAGATGATGACTTCAAGTTTCCTGACTGAGAAGCTGGTAACAATGTATCAATTTCAAAACATTGGGGTTTTTTTCTACAAAACATAATAAAGTGCTATCATATCATACCAAAAAGAATTTGGATCCCCTCTTAAGGGAATTTTATGATGCAAGCTCAATTATTTGTTATAAAATTGAATATATGATTAATGAAATGAATGGACACTTGACAGAATAAATTATAATCACAAAACGCTACGTTAATTTAAATTATTCAAATGTTGTGTGATAATATGAGACAAGACACCAATCAAATTTAAACTGTAGCTGTAGATAGCATTTCTACATCTACTGAAATTGATGTAGCCTTTGTCAGTAAATGTCTGTACTTCCATTTAAAATGATTTAAAAGCAGGGCTCTCTATGGCAATATCTCTGTCAAGTCACATGACACACTTTGCACCAAACGGGTTCCTTCTTTCTGTACACAATCTTCATGCTTGGCCAGCAAAATTGGACTCTGGTGGAGGAAAAGCCAAGCTGAAAGTAGCGAATGATAACAGGAACGCACAGAATTTTACAGTAAGTAATGGTAACTGTCCGTAAATAGTTCAACTACTGTTATCTATTACTATTAAAAATAGCAACTCTATTAGTCACACCGTTTAACACTGTCACTCCCAACACTGCACGGGTGAAGACAGACCGCCTGGCTGCGCAGCTATTCTCTTAAATGTGAGAATTAGCCGACCATTTATACATGTTTTGCCAACAATTTACTCAGTCACATTAAAGATAAACAAAATCACCCTTGAAACATTCATTTTATTTACACACCATCTCCTCCCTCTCCCTCCTTGCAAGAACTAGTAGTTTTGAGGTGGGAGCCTGTGGGGGGTGAGGATATCTCCTGCAGGAGGAGGCGTTTGGCTGCACCCACCAGCCTATCAAGGCTGGAGCCAATAGAGGAGAGATGGAGCTCCAACTCGCAGAGCCAGGTTTCCACACCCTCGAGCAAGGCATTCAGTTTCCAGCTGCTTCTCCAGCATCTGACTCTGTAAGCAGAACCTTACTCAAATCTCCTACCTCTCTGTCCTGTGAGGAGCTGTGTCCCTGTGCCCTCAATCTCCTCGGCCCCCCCTCCTCCTGCTGCTTAGTTTCATCTACTGAGATTGGACGCAGGAGCTGGTTGTGTTGTAAATGTAGTTACTCAAACGTAGGCTATACATGCTCTTGCCTTTATGTCTTTAGGAGTTACCTACCAAAATGATCATGATTCAGTTGGATAAAACAAGTTAATTTCACAAGTGAACAATGAAAATGTGCAATTCCACCTCATTTGCTTCTGATTTCATTGCCATCACACTGTTTATTCATATTGTGGCCTGTCCACACCTCTCATCTTTATTATGCAGAGTTTAAATATAGGTTACTACAGTGTTGGTCCATGCTGGCGGTGAGGCGAAATTGCATTGTACTTTGCCCCGCAGCAAATTTAACGGTGAGGAGAGGCATTCATTTGATTGGTCACAATTACGGTTGGCTGTGCTAAACCCTGTCACGCCTGCTCTCCTCCCTCTTTGCCACTTGCGCTGGTAGGAACGACGGAGGCGTGGATGCGCTGCTCTGCACCAGACTGCGGTGTTCACTAAAATTGATAAACATTCTGGACACGCCATGTTGACGTGGTGTAGGCAAGGGGCACCTGCTCGGCATTGCACTTGCACCTGGTCTACCATAATAGAGCACTATGTCAGAAATACAATTTTGACGCTCTGAAATTAAGATTTTTCATCTTCTTTGTAGATGTATCAGTCAAGGCAACACTGATAAAAGTGAAACATAATGTAAATTAACTTGTGAACAATAACATGCTCCGATATTTTATGATAAATGTGCACAGAAAGGAAGGATTTATGCACACTATTTCACTCAGCGAATCTGACAAGTGGCATGAAAACTGAATGGGCGGATCATTTCTTAATTTTTCTTCTTGGATAGTATTGTGCATGGTTATGAATGATGACTATGAAATAAAAACTGACAAGATATAATGATGATCTAAATACTACTACCTTCCTCTCAAAAGAGTGGAAGGAGGTTGAAACCGTTTATATTTAGGTCGTGTGGATGACACTAGCACAAATGGACAAATCGTTAGTGCCTTGAGGTTCATTCAGCAAAGTTAGGTCTACTTAATTTTGCGAGTGGGCTCGCTTAGTTTTTTAATCAATGCTATGTCCTCTCTCAAGGAGTACCTGCCCTTTGCAACTTAAAAATACTTCTGCCAGCTGCAACACCATTAGTGTTATTGACACACTCCAGAAAGTGCTGTAAAAGTTACGTGAATGAAACACCCGCGGACTGAGGCACTTTCTTATCCTCCGCCTGGAAAAGCATACTCTCTCCACCAGCCCTTTTCAATTTCTACCAAATTAATTTGGGATATTGGTCATTCATATGTAAATTAGTGAAACACAATGAGACATCTGATGACTCTACAAACTGGTCACTAACAAGGGATCAGATTTTAAGTATTCTTGAAAAAAAAACATCTGTGGCTTTAAAAAAAAGAAAAAAAAAGCTCTATATCACTGAGGCATGAGTCATTCTCAGCTAGCTATGGGCAAACACAAGATACAGCAAGAATAGATCGCCAGTCCATCACAGAGCAAGCACGCACACGCACGCACGCACGCACGCACACACAGACACACAAACTGACACAAATTGTGAATTGATTTCTTTCCTCTCTGATAGCATGATACACGCCACTGTTATGTAACTGGAAGCACATACGTTTGTTAATTTGTTTACTAATTTATTTTTACTAGAATGACAAAGTTTATGTTGTGTGAACTTTTGATTAAAAAAGAGTGCAGTGATTCATGTTTTACTGAAAAATAAGCTAAAACCAACCAGTCAGTTGTTTGTTTTGGGATTTTTAAATATATTTTGATTTTTTTAAGCATGAACCAATTTATAATTTGAACCCACCAAAAGTTGTGTATAGATGTCGAGACAGTTGTAGCAAGATTGCAAGACTGTGTGATGCTCAGAGACAGACAGAATTCCTATTTGAATCTAATTTCATTATAGGATTGGCAAACACATTGAGAATAATTTTTCATTGTATGGAGTTGTGGAGGACATACACATTCATAATGTAATTTAAATTTCAGAGAAGCTAGAAAGAACACATGAAAAAAGGTTGAAAATCAATACTGCACTGACTCATGCTCCAGACAGTTAAAATGGTCCTCTGTGTAATGTTGTCTAGGTAAACATCTCAATA
The DNA here is from genome assembly GCF_902148845.1 of Salarias fasciatus. Taxonomy (NCBI): domain Eukaryota; kingdom Metazoa; phylum Chordata; class Actinopteri; order Blenniiformes; family Blenniidae; genus Salarias; species Salarias fasciatus. Next base: position 7,310,801 of record NC_043766.1, on the reverse strand, counting down.
ACAAAGTGCCTTTAAACTCATATCATCTCAGCATCCTTGAATTCTAATCAAATTTAAGTTTCCAAAAATAAAGACATGGAGAGGTACACCCGTTTCTGCTCAGTTTGAATGAGAAAAGGACAAAAGTGCCCTGAATACTTGACTGAGAGAAGAAGGAAAAAGAATCAATTAAGCATAATGTTCTACCCTATTAAGTTACATAATTTTTGAAACATGTATTGGTCAGTGTGTTTCCCTCAAAGCAAGAATACTCTGGATTTGATCCCATCCTTAATTTGGTTGATTATCTGGTTTAATCTGGTTTCCTCACACTGTCCAGGTTAATTGGTGACAGATTGTTGTGTTTCTTTCTGACGGAGTGGTGACCGGTCTGGGCTGTATCCTGCCTTTTCCCTCTTATGCCGAACGTGGCGCAACGGAGGCTGTGGAATCAGCTACAGTCATTAAGATAGCAACGTATTTATTTTGCAGCGGGGGTCGGGCCGAAGTGGAGCGGAGCGCAGACGGATGCTGTGGAGTTTGGGGGTTACACTGTTGTGGGTTGTAGGATGGTGGATATATGATTCTGATTGGAAAATAAAAAGTGGGAGAGTTTCAACGGTTTATAAGTTTTGATATTTCTTTTTCACTCATCTCAATTTAAAACGCTGAACCTTTTGAATATTTTGTTAACATTCTTGGGGTATTTTTACAGGGGATCTATCACTCAAGAGATGCATATATTGATGGTGGTGGCTTGTAACTGCATGCTAAATTAGACCACTAATGAGTAAGTGTTCCATACGTAATAAATCTAAAAAATTTATATAGAATGCACTCTTTCCTCTCAGCAAGGGCAACCAGATATACGTATACCATCAAGTAGAGTGCCTACTATTTATGCCCCCACCCACCGCAAACCTTTTCCTTTCTCTGATTGTAATCCATCAATCAACTCACAATTAGAAGGTAATTAGGGTTGGAGTTAAATGTGCCCTTGATTATCGTGTTAGCATATGAATATTCACAGCTCTCCATCAGTTACAGGCCATTTAAGCAATACCTCATTTCCACTTGCTGAACACATGCCTAAATGCTTCCTAGTTTCCACTGTCTTCATATGCATATAGTAACATGCTAGGAAATTATTGTTATTATGAAAATAATGTAATTAAGATAACTTAAATTAAGTCTGTTTCTCCTTTTCTTTAATATTCAAAAACAGTAACTTTTATAAAACTGCCAGCATGTCAGTTATTCAGGTGTCTTATGCCAAATAACTGATGTCACTTGCTCTCCCCTCATGCCTGAAGCTTGGCTGTTCTCCTATGTTGTATTTTGTTTGTTTGTTTAATGAAAATAAATCATTATTAAGGTTCTTGGTCCATAAGCTGAGTTATGGCCTTTAAAAAAAAGTTCTTTCAGAAAGTAAAAGTCATTATAAATAAGTTTTCAATTTCTTTCAACTTAGCTATGATTTTTACAAACCACCAAATGCATTCATTGCTTTACACTCTGTCTATTCCAGTTTTCTTCTTTTGACAGCGTTCTGGTATAGAGCTCAACAGATCTCTTGTTGTAATTCAGTACGTCAATGTTTTACTGTGAACAAAAGTGTTTGGCAAAGGATATTGGTATAAAACAAATCCATGCATTTTTTTGGGAGTCTGCTGAGTACAATTCAAATTGTTGAATTAAATGAAACATTTCATTCAAAGCACAGTGAAATAGTACATCATTAAATTTACCAATGAATGATCGAAGCAAAGCATTGTTGATACATTATCTGTTGTATTTAGCAACTCATTCCTACTTTGCTTTTAAGCGATTACTTTGAAATTGACTAAGATATTTTCAGCATTTTTCCCCAAGGGGAACTGAACATGATTATTAATAATATGTCTCATCTTTCTCCATCCATCTCCATTTCTCCATCTCCGTTATGTTATGTCTTTATGCACTGCATGCCATAACTATCTCACTATTAAACAAATTATACAAGAAGATCTCTGCCTTTGTTCATGTAGCCATGCTGTGTTAAATTAACATGGCCTGTCAGCAGCAACAGCTGCGACTTCATCACTTCTGAAAAGAAATGTCTGATTTTCACCTGAATTAATGATGAATATTACTTTGGAATCATTCCATCAGAGACTCATTTAGTCACAACGGAATACTGATCAAATGCATGTTTGCTGCACTTTTGAGGTGCTGTCATGCCACTCCATCCAAAATGTCAGCACCTGTCACACAGATGTACTGGACACTCACTGTTGCATCAATGTCAATCAGATTTCCTTGGTAACTTGACTGACACGCGGCACCCCTGGGTCAAAGAGCTGCATGTACGTTTACAGCTTGACATGATGAGAAGACCTTGTTTTTGGCCAGAGCTCTGTTTGAAGAGTGACTCCGAGACATAGAGACCAGAGGCGGAGCGTGGGTCTCAGTACAGAGGGGGCGGCGCATTCTCGGGGCCCTTATAATAGTAATTTCACCATTCAAACAATGCCTCATCCTACCATCAAACAACACACTAATGCTCACTTTTATTGAGCCAAGCAAACCTATATGCATCAGAAAGCAGAATAAAGTCACAAACCAGTTCAAAAACTTGTTCTGAAGAACAAATACACATACGCACGCACGCACACACACAAATGTAGCCTGAGTGACAGCTGTCAATCTCCGAGCAGCCGCTGTCCATGGTGCTGAAAACTCAAATAGAAACTCACGGGCAAAACCTGTACCATCTTTGATACAGCTTAAATATAAAATGAACACAGCTGGTCTAAAATTACACAATCTATTCAGATAGATATAGACACAGCAATCTCTTTCTTTTGGAATTCATGTACTGTATATTAGAAAAAAAATAGACTCGGCGGTCTCTTATAGTTGAAAGCAACACAAGGCACATTCAAATAGGCAGGTGTTTAAGACCACAACATTCTGATCAAGATAATATTTTTGAAGGTTTCACTGACTCACCAATGGCTCCGATGTTAGGTTTTGGGTAGTACAGCTAGCTGCTAGCATAGTGTTTAGCATACTGTTTAACTTTCCTCCAAAGAGTTCAGATCAAGTGCAAAGAAGAAAAAACTGGTTCATGTCGCACAGCCAATCAGCGCTGGCTTACAGCTCTGATGCATTCATGGACAGTCGTAATGTTAGAATTGGCAAATTGGAGCCCACAATCATGTGCGTATACCTTCTCGCACACACTGCACATTGTATTATAATAATTTATTTACGAGTAAATATGAACACATCACATGAAACGGGGCCCTATGACCTTGTGGGCCCTGGGGCGACGGCCCCCTTGCCCCCACTCTGGCTCCGCTACAGATAGAGACTTTAAGTTTTCTAAATGGGACCAAAGAACCAAATACAAGAACCACAAATAGATGTACCACTTAGTCCAAAAAAAAAAAAAAGTAACAGTGTAAATATACAGAGTACAGAACAAGCAGTTCACCTTTTGTTGGAGCTAAAGACTTTGTGTCCGCCCATTGCTGTCTGTTTTTCAGCGTCTCTGCCGGGGAACTTCACAGGTACTGGCTGCACACTGACTGTAACACAGTGTGGGAGCCACTGCAGTATTAACATACCATTCCAAAATACACTTCAGTATTCAGTAGTATGTGAGAATAAAAGTGCACTCCAAGTGTGCCATGGGATTGATATGTGAATTCATCAAGGCAAACCACAGGACGGATGCACTGGTGTTAAGACTGAAGACGAAGAGCTCAATACCTGCACAAAAGAGTGAAGCAGCTCTGGTTTTCTCAGGCGAGTAATCACAGTTCACAAAAATTCTGCCATTGTAGCAGCTGTATTGTAAATGTACACGCAGGGAGGATTTATGAATGCACTTTTGAATGTCTACGTATTTGTGTGTGAGAAGGGGGAGGTGATGTACAAAGAGAGGGAGGGAGAAAGCATGTGTGTGACTGTGAGTGAGGCTTGAGTAGAGAGAGCGACAGACCGGGCGGACAGTCGAGTCAGAGAGCAGCATACTGTTCACACATAAGGCATTAATCCGGGTTTGCACCAAGGAATAGACAGAAAGCAAATTACAGGTAAGAAGCTTTTTGCTCCCATGAAAGCTAAGTGCATGTTGTGTCTGAAATTTAGTCATTGAAATGTTTTATGTGTTCATTGTGATTGGAAATCACTTTATCCTGTAGTGGCACCCAGAGGACTCTCATGGCTGTTGTAATGTAATTGGTCAATCTTTAATCCTCCTGACAAGGATTATAGATTGACATTTTATAAGTACATAAATCTTTGAACTGAACACTTTTGGTATATTTTTAATGATTACCAATCTGATGTTGATGTAGAAAGACCATGTGAAGAATTAATAGCAAATAAACTTATATTCTTTCTGATTGCTCTTTACCATATGAATAACAAGTGTGTCGGAAGTCAACACTGAGGCTACAAGTTTGTGTTTTGTTTTGTTTGTTTGTTTTTTTGCTTTAATAATTCAAGTGGAGGTCTTTATGTTCAATTCAAATGTAAATCAGGCATGAGTGGATTGCAGCAGAAGACATAACTGAAATAAAAAGACTTAAATCTATCTGAGGAATGTGCATGTTTAATCTGGCAATGTCTTAATAAATGCTGTTTTTACAATTACAACCACATTTTATGCCAAAGTATGTGTTCTTAAAGTCCATACATTTAAAGAGAAAGTATCTTTTCTCACTGGAAAGAGGATAAAAGGAGAGATGTTCTCATGTTCTCTTTTTATAAAATGCATCATGATTTCTTATGTATCACTCAAGTAAGAGCCTGGAGTAATCTACAGGCAGAGAGCAGTGTGAGATATTTTTTTCATAGTTTAGATAGTATTCACAAAAGAAAAAGCACTCTTCAGTTATTTTACAACCTTTTTGTCTCACACCCAAAACATTAAATTAAATTGAATCCACTCAGTGTCTTGATAGCTTGGTGAGACCGGGCTGCTGTTTTTATTTGTGGTCTATTCTCAAGGCACACGATTAGGACATTTGATTTGGATTATTCATGATATACTCCAGAAGTATGAAGATGTCTGCACTCAAGGGATAAAAACTGTGACAGACTGGCAAAAGCTTTGGGGGTGTTTACTGAGATTCTTCAGTAAGAGATGATAGAAGTAGCAAACTGGACTTGGATTTTTGTTTGAAAATTCAGTCCTCGATCCATTAATCTGGTTCAGGGGACTGGAGGGACATGTGTCTTATGATGTCATATAGCCAGACATTATATATGTTGCAGAAATCAATAAGAAAATTACTTCCAGTGAAAAAAAAAAAAAAAAAAGATTTCAGAAATTTTTATCCTGCTAATGCAATTTTTTTTTGTTTCCCACACTACTTGTTTACTTTTCTTGAAGACAAAAGAGAAGCTTGTTCATGGTATGCTTGCTTTTGACAATGCACCACTCAACACTTTTTTTTTCTAATTACCACCATTGTGAAATAATACAAAACCCCCATAACATTCCCTTTACAGACACTATGATAAATTTTGGACAGTCCAATTAAATTTTCAAAGGTTTGTAATCGCAAAAATGTGGTCAGTTGTAAACAGGAAAGAGATTCATAGAATTTTAAAATGTCATCCCTCCTGCAATAATCATCAGAGCTCCTTCATTCAAACTCCAGCTGAAAGAGCTCCGTGTAAATGTGAGAAATAAGAACTCAAAATACGTTATGATGAAATTGTTGATTATCTATTCACTCCTAATGTAAGACTTTTTGTGAAGTGCAAATTTGTCACATTTTAAATGAATTCAATTTGACAACTGGTTGAGAAAATCTAATCTAGAAATCTTGTTCCTTTTTTTTTTTTTTTTTTTTGCTCTTAAATGTTCTATATCTCTGACATGTTAGACATTGAACAATACCATGACAATCATTCATTATAAAGTACAAATATAGAGATCACAAACATAATACAATTTTTGAATGATTACATTTCTTAACTAAAACTGTCATTCACATTCAGGTTATTATATTAGAAATATTCATATATATTGAATATACATACATATAAAATCTCTCCAGTTCTCATTCTGTAGCTAAGTTTTTGTAGTCTACCTCTTGATTTGACATAATTACCTTATGCTTTTGAATATAGTTCTAAGTATACAGTGCCATAATTACATCTCTGAAGTTTATGACAACCAGAAACGTTTGAAAATTATTAGAAAATTGAGCTACTTGCAATTGTTAAAGTGCATGAACACTGACTGTGGCAAGATGGCCACCAAGTGCAGATGTTTGACTCCATTGGCCCGTTGCACGGGCCACTCATAGCCTTTGTTGTAAATATCTATGCACACACCACTGTCAAGTTCAACCCCACTTACAGCAATGTAGGATAGGGAGTCTGATGATCTGTAGCAAACATACTGTTCGGCATTATTTTGGAATGCATTGTATTCTTATTTTCGAGTAACCACCAGTACAGCAAATGAAAAGGGAATTCCAAACTCAGAGGACAACCATTTGTTTTTCAACAACAAAAAGACACACCCATAACATATAATTTGTATATTATAGTGCATAAATTGTAGTTTATTTGTACATTTTCACAAAATGTATTTTCTCATCCCATTCTGCTGTCTTACTCTGTGGTTTTCAAACAGGTAGGCCTTCTATGGGCGTCAAAAAACCCTCTCAAGGTGAGAGGATTGCTTTCTCCCAATATGAATTTACCTTGTTTTTAATTGTGTGGATGAAACAAACAACCAAATTTCAAATTGGAGACTAACTAAAACTATTCATCCATCTATCTCGTATATAACTTTTTCTTTCCCCAAGTTGGGGTTGCAGGGTCATGAAGCTGTCTGTGGACTTTGCATCCAGGACAGGTCACCAGTCCATCACAAGGCGAACACACAGAGACAAATAATCAAGTAACCACACACTCACACTTCTAGATTCACATTTGCAAATGCATGTTTTTTTGTTTTTGTTTTTTTTTTTGTTTGTTTTTGTTTTTTTTTGTGTTTTTTATAAAATTGAAGAAAAAAAGAAATAAAAACCAAGAAATAGAAAGGGAAGCGTCAGGTTTTTTTTTTTTTTTATATGACCTATGGAACCCACCAGCTATGAAAAAATAATATGGCTTTCAACCAGAAATTACTATTTGGACAAAGCAGGTGTAGCATGAAAGTTGTGGAACTGAAAAGTGATTGAAACTATAACACTACTTTATGTAATTAAACTACCCAAGGCTACATAAAAATTCAACAAACCAAACAAAAAAAAAAAAATAATAATTTCTTTACCATAATTTTTAATATAGAGTTGTCAGTGTCATGCAGGACTTTTTGTCTTTAATCTTGTGCGGGTACCTTCGTAGTCCTTCCTCTTTGAATATAATTATTGTTAAATTACTTTCCTTTGAGTAGAACTTCAAAAGCTGCCAAAGATTTCATACATATCTAATGAGGCACAGTCACTGGTTACTGAATGGTGTTCCTTTGAAAAGCAGGTACAGGACTGCTCAAAGAGATACCACAGGCAACATGAATCTGCAGAGTTTTTTTTTTTTTTTTTTTTTTTTTTTTTTACATGCAACTGAGCTGCTGAAGGTTAGAGAAATGCTGACAGAATGATCTTATGTCAGGCAGGATAAATCTGTTCTGGCCAGTTTTATTAAGCAGTTTTTTGAGGATTACTTGTCTTTAACAAATATGCTTTAATATAATTTTCCTCGAGAAGTACAGTAGATGTGCATGTGCACTAGACATACCAATACAGAAAGAGCCCAATGTTGGTGATGTTATTGATTTTTGCACTGTGTAAACAAGAGGGGTACAGTAATAACTTGGTGCCATTTAGACCACTTTGTATTTTTGTTCTTGTTTCCACCCTCTTGCTGAGGAACAGATTCAGAGCAACAGTGGTATCTGTTATGCACCATTATGTGTTTTAATTTGTGGGAACCACTGATGGACACACTTAACTTCAAACAGCCAAAGTAACAGAAGTCATAAGAATACCAAAGCAGACCTTCACTTGCATTTTATTTAATATATATTGGCCATACTTCAGTGAGCTTTCACCAGTGAAATCCTCTGACTGATAAGGCAGTTCAAAGGCATGCTAAAACGAGTGAAGCATAGCTCTTGTAATAGTTTATATTTTCTTGACTTTGAAAATACTAAAGAAATGACTAAAAATAACAGCGAATTAACATCAATGACTTATTGGTGGCAATGAAAATCGGTGAGACTGAGCTTTTAGGTCTCAGATACTCAAACAAAAATAACTCGTTTCTTGTTAGCTCAAATATGTTAATTGCATTTTTTATCCACACGCTTCTCTTTTCAGTTCCATAGACTTAAAATCAATGCACATAGGTTGCAACACCAGAAGGTTGCACTACTTTCATGCACTGCACAGGAATTTGATTATTTAGAAAGTCTCTCTCTCTCTCTCTCTCTCTCTCTCTCTCTCTCTCTCTCTATCTCACACACACACACACACACACACACACACACACACACACACACACACACACACACATATCCATCTTTTTTGAGGGTCAGATGAAAACGACAACATGTAGTCAGTGTCTCACTGGATGGCACCAGTTCTGTGGTATCTCATGGCCCTGACCATCCACGGAGATGCATGGAAATTGACAGCTCAGGCTCAAGAGGATAAAATAAGTAAAATATGTTCAAAGAGGTCCAGCCTTATGAAATTAAATGTGATTGAACCTATTCTGCAGGATTCCTCTGCTCTCAACATGCATGGCGTTGATGCAGTTGGCCTCCGCCAAATTTGATTGCACGTGTCCTGATGAGACAATAAAACATCACCTGAGACCAGAAAGCATCTTCTGGCATTCTTTTTGACATCCAACCAGAACAGTTTTCAGCCAGTGCAGTTTTTCTTTTCTAAGAAATAAAACAACTTGATGCCATCTGACACAACGTATTGCAGACCAGAATCATCACCTCCAATTCAAACTCAAGTGTGCAGCATCATTAAGATTTTTTTTTTTTTTTTTTTTTTCAGTTATTCCAGGCAGAGTCTTTTATTCAACCTGTTTGGTCTTTTTAGCATGATATTGTTGTCATCCCACATCTGTTTCATAATACGCATTTCTGTAATGGGTTTTTTTTTTGTTTGTTTTTCTTTCTTTTTTTTGGGGGGGGGAGTGGTAACAGAAATAACAAAAATGGGGAAAGAAATGAGCTGTGACAAAAAGGGATTTGCAGAGCTCTGAGAAATATTAGTGCAGCACAACAGTACAGATAAACTTCAAAGCTGTGACACTCGATCTAGACTGTGTTTCCTGTGTAATTAGTGACACCAATCAATGGCTAAAGTAATAGTAATGTTTTAGGTGCTTTGCCTACGGCTGCACCTGGAACAGAAATGCATTACTACATGTATACATGTTTCAGAGGAACACAGTGTATGATAATGCAGAAATACAGTAATGAAAAGAAATTTGTTGGAAAAACTCATAATTATTGTGTCATTAACAACTAAACTTTGTGGTTACGTGATGGCACTATTCATGTTGCCAGAGAAAAAACGTAGTAGTAAAAGGGAGGAGTCTTGATTTTGGTTTCAGTTGCTGTCAAACAGTAAAGTGTTACAGTAAAAACAATATCCATATTGCAGTCATGCAGCAGTCATAAATATCAGCACTTACAGCTGAAATTATCTTTGGCACTCCATCTCATACTAAACCACAGCCTTTCTGAGATTTAGTTTGACAGCAAAAGTCCCTCCTGCATAAACTAGATACTCCTTATTGGCTAAAAATATTCAGAGAAACAGAAAGCATAGTAATCAGTCATTTTTGAGTAGGTTACCCTCCTGGTTTAACTAACTGAAAAGAGACCTTATGCATTAATCACTGCAACTAGAAAGATGCATGTGAGAAATTGCATCTCGTTGAAACACTTGGGACTAATAAATTGTGAGCCAAGTACTGACACAGATCAGCAGCAGCATCCACTTGGATCTTGGATGGTTATGCTGCACAGCGATGCACGAGTTGGCACTAAATTATCTCAGAGAAAATGCCTCTAGTGCATTTCTGGACTTGGGATCTTTCCTATGTGAATTTGCTGATTTATCTTATGTTGTGGATTTTACTGTGGTTTCCTCCCACAGCTCAAAGACATGCATAGAAAGTGAATCTGAGTCTTTAAATTGATTATAAGTGTGAATATGTCTGTGGGGCTGTCTATGTAACCAAGTTTGTCCTTCCCTGGAGAGCCCAAAGCAAATATGCATTGAATACCAGACAAATACAGATTGCATGTTTTGCTTAAATTCCTAAGCAAACAGCAACTCTCTCTTGAAGCTCTACCTTGTATTTTCATGAGGTAAACACATGACAGTGCGGTGGTAGGTCAACAGCAGCCATCAACCATCTTCTGAGACAGAACCAGAGACAAGGAGAGAGCACTGAGAGAGTGGAGAGTTATGTTTGTTCAGTTAGGCTTTTGCTTACTTGTCTTTCTTCGGTCTCTGTCAGTAAATAGTGAAATGTAAGCTGTATATTCACTGTGAATATTAAATTGTACATGCTTGCAAACTGCTGTGGTAGTGGCTATGTGATTCCAACAGACTAGGCAACAAAAGCAGGTGATGGATTAGCATGGAGGGGGAGAAAAAGGAGGCACACTAGGTGTCTTCTCTGCTGCAGATGCAATCCGCTGCACCTGTGTTAGTCCTGATTGAGCCTGCAGTTTGTAGCCTGTTTGAAGATTGTCAATGGAATTCAATAAATGGGATCAGGCCTATGAAAACACAATTCCTGCTGGATTCACTTTATTCCATGATCACACTTTACAACTTCATTCTGTTCATATTCATATTGGAAACTATCAGGTTAAATGAGTGTATTCCCTAAGGATTCATATGAAATCATACTCAAAGGTTGGACTGAATGTCAGCGACTTCAATGGGTTTTTATATGTCCCTGTTTTGATACACCAAGCTGTATTGAATGGCTTATATCAAATTTTCCACAGTTCAATAAACCCATGTATGTTTGAAAAGAAGACATTTGGAGAATAGTGGTAATCAAGAACCAGAAGAGCTCACTTCTGCTTTATTACTTTCCTCTTAAAAAAGATTCATATATGCTGATCTGTCCAAAAAGCGACTGGTGTTGCAACCTATCTGTGTGAGGGTTTTACTTCGCAAGTTAATTCCATAAAATTCAGCTTTTGAAAGTTCACCAAAGAATTTGAGATTCTGAGCTCTAAAGGAGGGGGAGATGTGCTAATTTCATTTTATTTTTTCTCTTAGTCTCCCCCTGTTCACCAGCAGCTAGAGCAGCAATTGATTCCAAAAATAGTTTATGGATGCTTATTAACAATGGCACGTTCACTTTTGTATTGATTAGTGTTGGTGACAATTCCAAAATTAAACCAATAAATATCTGATTTATACATTATTACAGGAAAAAAATAATTAATTTAATCTACATAAATTATAATGAGAGTAAATAAAACATATCATTAAAATACATGGAAAAAATGCATCTGTTTTTGATTTTTTTTTAATTCGTTCGGCCAATCAAAAACAATTACAAAGCAAGTAGATGGATGTTACTCAGTACTTTTTTCCATCACTTGAGCAGCTGTCAAGGAGCTTCACGCTGTATATCACACCCTTCATTCACCAGTGGAGGCGGCTGCCAAGCGAGGTGCTCAATCCATCCATTGAGAGCTGTTTCGGGTTCAGCGTTTTGTTCAAGGACATTTTGACATGGTGATGGAGGAAATGTGGAATGGAACCTATAACCTCCGATTGGGAGAGGTTGACTCTACCAACCAAGCGACAGCCTGCAGAATGCAGTGTACTTCAAACTTTTATGTGAAATGCTCTTCCTAATGTAACCTGAGCAGTTCAGTATTGAAGGCTTTAGTGGAATTTGAAACAGCCCCACTTCCTGTTATGATCTTGGTGCTTTAACCTTTTTAATAAAATATATTCAAAATATATTTCAATGCACTTACAATGCAGTCAAAGGAAATAAAGATGAAAGATCTCAATGTGCAGAGAGCTCAGTGTGCAGGGTGATGAATTGGTCATAATAAACACACAAGGAAGCATCGACAAAACAAGGACAACAAAAGCTGCCAACAAGCACTTTCAAGCTGAACACAATTCAGACCCAAAGCAACTTTATGACTGGGTAAAAAAAAAATGTCAATATTGAAGAGTTTGCAAACTTCACCTCCCACACAAATACAGTGTCACATTATGAAGGCAGAGAGTTCATAGATTGCACTCAGTGGGATCTCAGTCCCAAACTGCTCAGATGAACTGTTATAGATCTGGACACAATAAATAACTGCAGTGCTACATGTGTACTTGTAGCTTTATAGTCATCAGAAAACCCTTTTTGTCTTATATTGTCATGATCAAAATTTCTTTCAAAGCAATGCATGTTTTTTCCAGGTTAAAAAAAAAAAAGGAAAGTTGTTCTACTGATATACTGATGTATGATGAAATGGGTATACAGATGATGTTCTAACATTTTTTGAATCTTTGTCTTTTCTAAAGTTCGTCGGACTGCTTCAGCAAGATGGCGGCTTACAACTGCACATTTGATGTAATAGCCAAGGGAGAAGAGTGGCTCTGTCCCCGTGAAGGAAAATGTGACAATCTAACCTCTGACATGAACGCAAGCCACATCAGTGATGCCTGTCTGCCAGAAGAGGAGTATCTGGAAAAATATCTGGGCCCTCGTCGATCATCTGTTTTCTTACCCATCTGCCTGATCTATCTCATCATCTTCTTGATTGGCATCGTCGGAAATGTGCTGACGTGCACGGTCATCGCACGCAACAAAGTCATGTGGACGCCAACAAATTACTACTTGTTCAGCTTAGCCGTGTCCGACCTGCTGGTGCTGCTTCTTGGCATGCCATTAGAGCTGTATGAGCTGTGGCAGAACTACCCGTTTCTCCTGGGGAAAGCTGGCTGCTATTTCAAAACCTTTTTATTTGAGATGGTCTGCCTGGCATCCATCCTCAATGTGACAGCGCTAAGTGTGGAGCGTTACATTGCGGTGGTGCACCCACTGCGAGCAAAGTATGTTGTGACACGCACACACGCCAAGCGGGTCATCTTCACAGTATGGGGCGTGTCAGTGTTGTGTGCTGTGCCCAACACAAGTCTGCATGGGATCGTCACCCTCCACAGGCACTTCGCCGGCCCCACTGGAAACGCAAATGTGGAAATTCGTGACTCTGCCATATGTACGCTTGTGAAGCCACACTGGGTGTACAACCTGACCATTCAGGTGACCACCTTCTTTTTCTTCATCCTCCCCATGCTCACAATCAGCGTTTTATACATGCTCATTGGGCTGCAGCTGAAGCGTGAAAAGATGTGCCAGGCGTTGGAGGCAAACTCGAGTTTCGGACAAGACAGCTTCTGTAACATCCGAACACAGCAGCAAAAGGCACGTCGCCGGCAGGTCACAAAAATGTTATGTAAGTAAAACTATCTGAGAAACATTTAACAAAAAAAAAAATACAACTGTGGTAATTTCAAAATGATGCTGTTATTTTGATGAAAACCCTTTTTTTAGCCAACATGTGTTGAAGTATAATACAAAACAAATTTCCAAGTTTTTGCCAGTGTTTGTGCCTCAAAAAACTGAAACCAGCAGGACAAAAGAGTAGCGTGTGCTGGAGACACAAATGTGCTGCTATAAAGAGGGGTTTCCACTTGATTATTCTCTCCAAGGTGGCTCTCTCTCTCTCTTTCTCTCTCTCTCTCTCTCCCTCCCTCTTTCACTCTTTCTCTCTCTAGCACACACACACACACACACACACACACACACACACACACACACAGTCTCGTATTTCTATCCTTGTGGGGACCTTCCATTGACTCCCATTCATGTCTAGCCCCTAACCCTGACCCTTACCCTAACCCTAACCCACACCACAACAAAGCCTAACCCTAAAGAAATGTTTTTGCACTTTTACTTTTTTCAGTAACAACAACATGGTCAAGAAAACACTGTTTCTCCTACTTAGGACCGGAAAAAGGTCCCCACAAGGCACGTCGTTCCACGTTTTGCTATCCTTGTGGGGACATTTGGCCCCGACAAGGATAGAAATACGAGAACACACACACACACACACACACACACACACACACACACACCACAGTGAGGAGGCCATTCTGTGCTGGTGCACGACATCTCTGCTTTTCCTCAAGAAATATAACATTTGTTTGCAGAATTGTATTGTTAAATTGTAGGTTTGGAGAAGTGAAGCTCAGAGCTCTTCAAATACCTTTTTCTTACAGCTCATTTCTTTCCCCATCGTACAGCTGGACTTCTAAGGACGAACCATCAACGAAACCTCCCACCATCTGACAAACTGGGATGAGCACCAGGGTTTTTGCACTATATACCATTGTCACCTTGAATAGATTTCATATAACAGTTCAGATGAAAAATCTGAAAATGTGTTCCCGCTTAGTGTGAATACACTCAACCTTTGTCCTAAAAAATTCTCTGTATTTGTAAATGTGTGAATATCTGCAACCACAAAACCCTGGTACATTTTAAAGTATATTATCTATCAAATACATCTGGAACTTTTAGTGGCATCTTAAGAAAAGATTAGTGTTGTTACTGTCAGAACTTCTAATTAATTTGAATCCTCTGCAGGCTACATTGCAACTTTATGTTGGTTAAAATGTGACCTGAATAGCCTATTAATATATGAAAAACCTCAGGAGCGCCTGCTATATTGGATACTGTCATACAGTATAAACAGCCAGAGGAAGAATCGTGTTTTACACCCTGTCATTACATGTGTTCAAGTCTCGTCGTCTCTTCAAAGACATCAACAATATAACCTATGAGGTTTTTGTTGTCCATGCGTCAGTTAAAATTTTGTCAAGGAAAAAAATGTTTTAGAATTATGTTTTCTGCCTTGTAAAAGGTCACAGTTCTCCGGAAGGGTTCCCATTAATATAAGCTAAAAGGTCAGGTACCTAAAGGTCAGAAAAAGCAGGAAGTTAATATTCCACTACTCAAGAATTCTTATTGTAACACTTTTTTTGATATTAGTACCGTAAACCATTCAAGCATTTAGTAATCAGCTGTGTTTGGTTTCATTGTTTAATTTTTTCATGAAGGACAGTGTTATAAATAATGTGGTTTTGATAAATTGGTCATTGTAACATGACAGCTTTTAGCTGCAGGAACCAATTACTATTATGGGATGATATGAAATTGGTGGCATTCAAAATATCAGGGAATTATTTATTTTATTAGCTCCTTATTAATCCCCTAGAGGGGATTTTTTTCACTGAACTGACCTATCGATAGGCAGCCAGCCACACAGCGCAGCACTCGGGGAGCTGGTGAGGACTGCCAGTCTAGCTGAACCCACTTTTTTTCATTAACTTGGTAAATTTCTGATACATTCAAACTCTTGGGCTCATTAACCAATGTATTTGCCAAAGTTATCGTCCTAATGGCTGCTTTTCCCCTGTTGTAAGGAACAAAATTACCTTGAACCAAGTGAGCCCTCTTTTGGTGGTATAAATACCATTCTTCAGCTTATATTGACATCCACAACCACAGTACCTCTCTCTGCGTAACCTCATAATCTATTTATGCAAGCCATTTGAGAATTTCAGTAGTTTGTCTCAATGTTTTATTTGTTGCTGCTTTCAGGTGTCGCCATTAGTTTGTAAAACATTTTTTCTTGAGAAACCATTATGGTCAGATTATGAGTGTCTTTCTCCATCCAACACGATACCATAATGAATATTAATTTAAATAAAATGTTCTTTTTTATTTTATTTTTAGTAATTATTGAAGGAACTCCAAAAAACAAACAAAAAAAGTTATTAGTAAGTAAGCTGTGAGTACGTAACTTCAATGATAAAAATCAATATTCCACAAGTATCATCCAAACAAAACCAATAAAAAAAAAAAAAAAAAAATTCAATTTTACTTCACTAAATCAGATTGCCTCAACAGATCCAGTTTTCCTGTGTTGACATTTAGAGTAATGTCACAGGTTATAAATTCATTAATCCCTGATGTAAAGGACAAACACTGACAAACTGCATCAGTGACATTCTGCCCCCAGAGGAACAATTCAATTATGACAAAAGAGAACAACATCAATCAGTCCAACAAGCTCGCTCACTTTTTTTCCCCCCATTGTTTTTCAGTTGTTTTAGTCGTGGTGTTTGGAATCTGCTGGGCACCGTTTCACACTGACCGCCTCATGTGGAGTTTCATCAGCGACTGGACTGACACCCACCTGGAAGTCTTTGAGTACGTGCACATCATCTCCGGCGTGTTTTTCTACCTCAGCTCAGCAGTCAACCCCATCTTGTACAACCTCATGTCCACACGCTTTCGAGAGATGTTCAAGGAAGTGATGTGCCATCGGCCGCATCACATTACTCCCAGAAAACACTCGCTCAGTGTCACCCGGGTGACGCTTCGCAGCACCCTCAGTGATGCTCCGCTCGGCAACGGGGGCGTCGCTTCTGAGTCCAACACAAAAGGTGGAGAAGTGAAAATGAAGGATGAGAACAGCTTTTCATTGAAACTGCAAACTTAAAGGGTGGTTCAAGGCTGATGTATAGTTCGCAGGAAAGCATGGTGTTGTCATAATCGCTCTTTTCTTATCGACTTCCTGCTACACTTCCTGTGGATGTTCTCGACATCCAGTTCTTACTGCACAAGCTGAATGTCTGATCTGGCTGATATGTGGAGGAGCAGGGGCTAAAGGGGACACTCCTCAGCAGTCTATTATCTTTCCAATAATACAAATAACACTGTAGTCAAGAAGAAAAACAAGTCCTAATTTAAGCAGCATAAAATGAAGGCAGCAGTTGAAATAAGCAAATTTGCAGGTTTTAATTTGATTATAGTAGATGAATCAGTACAAAGTTGGGTTTCACTCTTTCCATGATGAAAGAGGATGATTTTTACCGCAACCTTCAAGCGATTGGCGATTAATCTGAATCTATGACAGACTGGTATGTTGAAGTGTAACACTATTTTAAAAAAAAAATACTGGTATAGGCTGGTTCTCTGTGGCAAGATTTATGTTTTCAAAGGTCATGACAAAAAAGCAAGACGACTGAAGGAAAAAAAAGACCTTCAATTTTTCAAAGACCTGCCTTCTCATTTTGAGTCATGTGATCACCTGAAATGAAGTGGGAGATTTTGATTTCTTCATCCTTCTATTATCATCTGAATTAACATAAACTAGGGGCATCAACAATGACACCAAAAATTCTGAAAGACTCTTAAAGTTCTCGAGTGATTGTTTCATTTTTCTGAAACAACTGTTTTGCATCAATAATTAAAAAAGCAAAAAATTCAAAGAATTTCAAGGCATGGCTTTACAATAGGATATGTTTGAGAGAGGATATTTGCCAGTCTTTGCACTCCATGTTGCAATGAATGTAAAATAGGTTCTCTACCACTTTTGTGGAAAACCCTTCCCTGTTTCTTTCAATCTTCTTATAGTTTGATGTGAGGTTTTCATGTTTTCAGAACTACTACTTTGTTTTGATAGAAACACAGCTTTCGCAAATATTGTAGAGTTTTGCTAAGCACAAGCTGACAGTTTGCTAAAGTTTTGAAAAAAAAAAATCAAAAGAGCTTCTGTTGACTTTCATGTAATCAGTACCAGCAATTACACATCACCTCTATGTGCCGTTAAAGCACAATGAAAATGATGGCACTGAAATTGCACCCCTGACTCTTCATAAGGCATTGGAAAAACAAGGTTGTCCATTCCCTGTTTTCTGCATGGATCCTGTTAAATGTACCGTGTAAATGTATTTGTTGCCTATTGTGTCTCACCCAGTGCCACTGTTTTATAGCTTGCAAGTTAAAAAAATATGTTTCTGAGGTATGTGTGCAACAGTTTGCGTTTTAAATCTGTAAAATGTGACAAAGTGAGGAGTTTTCAGAATGTCTTCTTCAGCATAACAGAGAGAATGTGTCATATACTTTTAAGATAAAGAAAAATACTGCACACCCTTGTTGCAAGCACTTTAAAAAAAAATACTGACATAAGCTAAGTGGTGTACAAAAAAGATAATCTCATGCTGAGAATGAGATTTAAAGGAGGGGCTCAGTGAATAGAAATATTCCTACAAACCAGAAAAACGTCAGAAAAATGTTTTGTCAAGCGAGGAAAATTAGGGCAATTGTGATTACCTTCCAGCAAGATATTGGCAGATATTCTAAACTGAACTTTACTAATAGAGAGTTCAGTGTAGTTTCAGTTTTAGAGTTGTACTTTTTCATCCCATACGCCAACATTAATTTTATTGAAAATAATATCATTAATATGAAAATCATCAAGAAGTCTGACAGTCAGCTGAAAACTGTTACGTTCACCAGATGTGTAAAGTGAGAGATTCTGACTATTGAGGCTTTGTGAGGGCAGCTCATGAAAAAATACTTAGAATTCATAGCAGTCCTGTATCTGAGGGAAAAAATGTAATGTGAACATGGATAATATATCTGTTAAATATAGTTCTTTAAATATTTGCATGTGTTTTTGGTGTTTGTGTAACAGAAATCGTGATGAGCATTGTTATTTGTATTTTTTTTTTATTTTTGTTTAAATATTTGTCAGTCTGTATAGTAGATAGTGTCATTTTTCAAAGCTATAGTAATGTGACTGGTTGAGATAATTGAATGAAAACTGTACATTTCTTGAGTTATCCAACATTTCAAGATGTGAACTGGAGAGAAATTTAAATGTGTACTCATTTCCAGATCCACATTGTATTGTGTCGTTTTTTTCTCGTCACTGTTCACTGCTGTCAAAATACTTTGTATTTTTCCAGCTTTTCTTTGGTTTGGTTTTATTTCTTGTTGATATATGTAATAACTGTTTTTTGTGTCAATTTATTTTGTGCAAATATTAAAGCTATAATAAAGAAACAGGAGGAAACTACTGGTTATGATCAATGAAATAGGCTACGAAAGCTGTGGCAGTTGTGTGCCACTACTGCCATTCAATACAGGGTGACAGTAGCTCAGTTGGCAGAGCAGGTCGTCTTATAATCGGAAGGTTGGCGGTTCGATCCCCGCTCCCGCAAGCGTAAAACTGTTGTTGTGTTCTTGGGCAAGACATTTCACCCACCTTGCCTAGCATGGTGGTCAGAGGGGCCGATGGCGCATATTGGCAGCCTCGCTTCCGTCAGTGGCTACAGTAGTAGCTTACTGCCACCCAGTATGGTGTGAATGAATAATGCAATGTAAAGCGTCCTCCCATAGTACAAAAAGACACCCATATGTTTAATCATGAGTGTGTGGTTGCCTGTCGCTCTGTGTTTGGTCTGGGACGACATGTTCAGGTTTTACTCTGCACTTGCCCCTAATTGGTGATTGTGATGGGGTTCCTTTTGGGAAACGTCTCTGCCACAGTGATATAGCAGCATTGAATCTTGATGAATGTAAATTGCTGTGAATGAAAATTGCCTTCTCATTACGACGATACTTCATTTATTCTGTCAATCTTCTGACTGGACATGACACTAACTGACAAAATAGTGCTGCAATCAGGGCCGGCTCTAGGCATAGGCGAACTAGGCGGCCGCCTAGGGCACCACGTCCCGAGGGGGGCGCCGCGGTCGTACAAGGGGCGCCACGACGCTCTGTGTTCCGTGTGCCCCGCTGTGCAGCAGTCCGACGCACCGCGCTCCTCGTCCTCGGCGCTGCCCGGCACTGATCGGTATTGTTCGGCATCGCTCCTCAGCGCATCCCCCCCCCCGCTCAACAAATGTCGGGACCGCTCGAAAAACACGCTCCCAAGGGGCGCTCGTCTCGGGCTCGCCTAGGGCGCCTCTGAAGCCCGGGCCGGCCCTGGCTGCAATCTCACATTTTGTACCTCTGAGTGGCTTAAAAGCCAAGGTTATTAACAGTAATAACATTTTCCACAAGTGATGAACTCTAAATTACAAAAGATAAAGAAGTAGAGTTTTAAGCAACTATTGATGTACAACTACTATCTGATATCAGACTCTCAGGAAAAGTGTCGTTATCTATTGGTTTTCTAACGTGTCAATCAACCTCTCTACATTTGTAGCATAACTGTCATGCTCCTACGCCCTTTTCGTAACCCCCTTCCCCCCCACGCACTCCACCCCGCTTCCCCCATGCTAGGCTCTGCTGCCGCAAATCAACACCTTTTCACCTGTAGACTTGAGACAATTTCCACAAACAATGTATGTTTTAATCTTAAAACAAGACTTGTATGAAAAAGTCCAGAGAGTGAAAGGAGGAGGGTGGGTTTGTTTACGCCTGCATGCTGCAGCGCACACACAGATTAGTTGTGAGCGCCGAGCGTCTGCTCCAGTCATGCAGCTCCACACAAACCTCCCCCGTCCTCCTCTGATCCACCCGAGAGCAGGGACGGGTCACGTACAGGATTTAGAGCAAGTGCAGGATTTTACTCATATTCGCTGTGTTTTGTGTTGTTCAAAAGGACATGTTGGTAGCTATGTGTTAGCGCTTTGATGCTAAGTTGCTACATGCTACATGCTACTTTCTGCATAAGGAGGAGGCATTCCTCCATAGAGAGCAGGGGAGGAGGGGGTGTGGGTCACGCACGCAACTGTCACTGGATTTCTCTCTCCATGGAAAATCCTCTGTACAACCTTTAAGGTACTCAGGGCGAATCTCGTCCACCCCCAGTGCCTTGCCACCGAGGAGCTTACCAACCACCTCAGTGACTTCAGCTTGGATGATGGTTGAGTCCACCTGTGAGACCTCAGCCTCTGCTTCCTCCACGGAAGACGGGGCCATGGGATTGATGAGGTCCTCAAAGTATTCCTTCCACCATTTTTTTGGAACCCAAAAAAAAAAACAAAACAAAAACAATAAAAACATCAGAATATACATGGAATTCACTGGCAGCAATAACATCCATGCAGAAGATGCTCTGACAACACATTCCGTTTTCAGGGGTAGAAGAGCACTGAGAGATGTGTATTGGAGCACATTCACCTCTTTGGGTGGTAATCCATTTCCTCCAGTGGTCATAAATGTTTCATTGGCTCTTCTTCTGGGTGCTAATTTGTTCTCCAAATTAAATTTGGAATAATACTGACTTAATTATACTAACTTTTCCAGTTTTGTTTTCTCTGTCTGTACAATCTGTTTCAACAGTTGACATCAGAGTTATTTGTGTTACACCTGCTGAATGTTACTTTAGTGAGGTCAGTGTGTTACGCTGTGTGTTGATGTTGGCTGTTAAAATAACTCCAAGACACTAAAAACACACAAAAAAAACAACACTGGCCAATGTTGATTTTTAACACAACAAAAGAGTCTCTATAAGTCCAGTTTTGTAACACTCTCAGAGTTAATTTAACACGAGTGAATTTCTTGTGAACCTGAAGGTCTTTCTCAGAAATAATAGGAGCTCTTCACTATAAGCTGCTCTCTGGTGTGATTGCATAAAAGGCTTGTGAAGGACTCATCACACTCTTCAGATCTCTCACCTTGTTTTACTGAAACTCTTGTAGTTGAATATGAAATCACAGAGACATGACATGAATAAACTAGCAAGAACATACACTGCAATGGGGAAAAAAAATCTGACTTGTGTCGAACTTGACCAGTTCACTTGAAAGGAATATTCTTAGGATGTGCATTCAGTATCACACAGTTGGTTTGGTTGGATTAAACGTTGTAAAACAGGTGTATTTCTAAGTCACATCATAATTTGACAAAGACAATACCAGGGCCTCAAGGACTAGTTTGAACTGTCTTAGTGAAAACTAAAAGTGACTTTTAGCAAAGACCCAGTGAAAAGCTATTTACTTCTATGCTGAAAACTGAGCTCAAAAAAATTCAACTGACTCCAGCATCTGACCTCGGAAGAATTCGACACAAACAAGAACATGGCCGTGCATGCATACCAAAACATTTCACATGGACACTCACAAAGTAGACTATTTTGCTTTATTTCACTTCCTAACTGTGAACTAAGAACTTCGAAACAATGAATTGCCATCACACAGAAAATTTACGTCACTCTTTTTTTGGCACATGCCGTTCACTCTGTTTGTATCATACTGTTCACACTGCAGTCTGAGCAAGATCGCATTTCAAATGCAGATCAAATGATCATGCATTAATATCGGATCACAGCAAGAAATCAGAATTGAACATCAAGACCTGCAGTGTGAACATAGCCATAATCAAGTTTTCATTGAATATTTCTATAACTGATTTGCTATAGCAATCACACATTTACTTGTATGTTGGAATCGTGTGTCCTCATGTTGCTGAAACGGTTTCATGTTGCTTGAAGGTGAATTAACTTGCTTGATGTTTTAAATTAATGTAAAAAGAGCAAATAAAATTATTTTAATCTTTCTAGAACCTTTCATCCAAAAATATACATGTTGGCAATTGCAAAAAAAAAAAAAAAAAGTGAAATTCCATTATTAAAGAAGTTTGACTGAATTCTTTGAAAAAAGGTAAATTCTTTTGCAATTTAACAGTGTCTGCTGTAAAGAAATCATTTCAGCTATTCTGCCTTTAGACTGTGGTAGTCATGGTCACACATTCAACCTGCTCAGTAAATAAAAGGTATGAATGCTTCACACTTAAAACACTTGAGAGCCAGTTGAAGAGAATAATCACATTGGAGGGGATATAGTGTTCCCAAAAATCCTCCTCTCATAAATAGCTGTTTGTAATCATGTCACACTCAAGGCTCCCAAGAGGAGGAGATCATGATTGGAGAACAGGGACTTATCAATGCATAAGCACAACTCTCAACAGTGAGTATCAGCAAACTTTGAATGCACATACACAAAATCCTCACTTGGACCCATCTGGAAGATGTTAAATAGGAAGAACATTAACAGCTTGGTTTGAACAAGATTGAAAAAATCCACCTCCACTCCTACCCCTTTCCAACCCCTACCAAAAAAAAAAGGAAAGGTAAAATTGTCCTTGTGGCAACATTTCAAATAAAGAACTGAGATGACATGTATTAAGGAATGAAAGCAAATTAGTTTTGGTAGTTCAAAAATGTCAGACGCACTTTATTATTATCGATATATATCTGAAATTATTGTGTCAAAAAATCAATCAATTCTCCAGTCTAACTTCCAATGAAGTGTGTCATCAATAGAAACCACTGAAATCACCCTGTGCTCACACTCATCTTTATGTTTAAATTACCAGCTAAAAATGATGGAACACTTAATAATGACAGGAATATAGTAAAACCGATGCAGAAGAAATTATCTTGGTGGCAGTGCCCAAAGATAGACAAAAAAAAAAAAAAAAAAATTGAAACGAACGATGCACGTGAAGTGCTGTAAATTTGTATGATTGTACTAATGTGTGTAAGTGTGAGGTACAATTTGCTCCAATCAATTTGTTCAAGACACAGATACATTCTATAGTTAAATAATGAAGAATACACAAACATCAGAATTTATCTGAGCAGAATTTGAATGCTGTTCAGGAACAACGTGTTAAGATTGGAGAGTACAACATCTGAATGCATCTTGATGTGGTTTGTGAAACAGGAAAATAATTTCTACAGAAGTAATTCGAGCAATTCGAATATATTGGGGTAAAAATTGGGGGGGGGGGGGGTTCTCTTGTTGACATCGACAAAGTAAGATTTCAGAATCGCATGTTTGAGTGTATATTTCCTTAAAAGTTTAGTGCGCAATTGAGGGAGGTGACTCAATTTTTCACTTCTGGGGGATAATACAGAGGCTCTGGGAGGCAATGTGACTGTAAAGACACCTTTTTTTAAGTGAATTTTGCAATAATATGACTCCTTTAAAGTATCTTCAGTGACTTGTGTGTTTGTATAATCAAACAGGCATTTTATAAGGGTAGATTAAAAAAAAAGGAAATCAGCAACATGTAAGACATTTTTCCTCCTCCGCTGCACCGATAGCTCATCTTTGTAATATCTTTGTAGATAAACTCCTTGCAACATAATAATTGTAATACTTCATATACAGTAATTTATGGATATTAGTTCAAACTAAACACAGTTGAATCACAGAGATGGAAAGGAGCAATGTTTTACAATGTGCAACAGCAAATAACTCCCAGAAACATTAGAAATTAGAAATAACCTTAGAAAATGAAGATGACGTTAATGAGGGGCAGCATCATGGAGCACTGGTTAGCACTCGAAGTTTCCATTTCAGAAGTTTTTAGATGAGTCTTTCAGTGCTTGTTCCTGAACTGAGGGGGTTTAACCTGTATAATTCAACTTTCTCCCGTGATCCAATTACATGCTGTTTAGATTAATTGGTGATTCATTAGCGTAGGCCTATACTATCCAAGTTATATTCAGTGGTTTTGGCCTCATATTGTTGATTAAAAAAAAAACACAAGATCCTCACTGAAATAACTTTAATAATGCAGTATGTAAGTGGATGTTTGAATCATAAAGAAAGAACATGAAACTGAAGTTGTGCTTGTCTGAGCATTTCTGATACTCTAATCTCAGACACATGGACAAGTAAAGTATTAGAAGCCAAAAGTATTATAACAGCACCTTAGCAGTCTGTTCATTTCCAAGTATATTTCTTTTGGTACCATGAAATGTCCCATTTATTCATGTAATTGGCTCTCTTAACTACCAAAGTAACTCTGAATTAGTTTTCAAGGATTTAAGGTAGAAAAGCAATTAGGGGTTCAATATATGACTTCATTGAGGAAATCAATAGCCATGTTTAATCACTGTGCTGAATGAGAACACTATTTATTCAAGGTTTAAATAACACACAACATAAACAGCAACCAAGATTGACTCGTACATGTCGTTCCATGAAAGTAATGTGTAAATGTATTATATATGTTTGACTTTCTAAATGCATGGCAACATTTTCCACTGATAAAAAGAGCTTGAACATGGACAGTCACCATGTAACTTAATGGTTCGTCAGTGTTAACAAGTTATATCAGACTGCAGCTGAGTAATGTTTATTCTTCAATCAAACCTCCATTCTATGCAGACCAGGTTTTAAAAAATTTGAATTCTTTAGCAAAGCCAGAGGGAAAATTATTGATTACATGTAAATATATATTTTAAAAAATATTGAAAGAGATTGATTCGATATCAAAATTGTACAGTATGCTCCCTCTTTCTTTCATTTGTTTGTAATAGCCAAAGCTAAAAAAACCAAACAAAATGGTCCTTACATCCACGAGTCAGTGGCATGCCTGTAAAAAAAAGACCTGATTTGCTGAACAAAAAAATGAAACAAAAAAAACCCCAGCCAAGCTCATAAATGTAATTACTTCAGCAAAATTATATTTATTAGTTATGCAAATTTGTGGATTGTTTTTGCTTTAAATTAATTTGAGAAGGTCTCTTATGAGGTTGACACACACACACACACCATGATGTATCTGTCTGTGGCCTGAGGTAATAAAGCTTTTTATAAAAGCAATAACTTGAAAATTAGCAGGCAAAATCCCATGTTGTGCAGCATATCATTTGTTAATTTATAATCTATTTAAGCAAACTGAGCCTACCCGCACAACCAGCAGTCACATCTAACCTCAGAGGCCATTCTGCTGCATTCAGGTAGTGGTACTGTTTACTTAGTGTATGCAGATTGAAGCAAAACAACACAATATCTGTCAGTATTGTTTTGTGAAAAAAAATCCCCAACTCTCCACCCAAACCAATAACTTAACTGAAATCACGATGCAAAATGCAACACAGATATGACACAATATTGGAAAAGGGATATCTGCATGTTGTTATGGCTCAATATTTGGATATTGTTTTCCATAACTGGTGGGCTTGGATAAACAAAGAATGTCATGCAGCCACAGTCTTTAGTGAGTTCACCCTAACAGCAGTCATCAGAAGTATTTCCATACAAAAACCTTTATCTATATTCCATTTATCTCAGTACAACAAAGAAAACATAGGAAAGGCCTCTTATGCATGATTTTCACTTTTAAATTTCTTTCAAATAATAATAATAAAAAAAGACACAAGGCATAGGAGTCATTTGATATTCATTATTCTAACCCATTAAAGCAATGAAGCATGTCCCCAGACATTAACCTCCCTTGTTAATTAAGATAAATAATACAATTCCCATATGGTTTTCTTTTATCTGTGATCTCAGCAGTATTTATTAATTTTTTCAGACATTCTTGTTCTGCAATAAATACATAGCTTCAACAAGCTTTATATAATCTAAGCGTGTTTGCTTTGTAGTATCAACTGTCAATTAAACAGTCAATTTCAATTTTGGATGACCATGCGTGGGTCGTGCTACAGGGTTGTGTTCACGGTCTATTGATCTGGATAGGTACTGGGCAATAGGCCAGCTTCATGCCAGTGCTCTGCAAAACCAAGTTCACACAATCACTGCAGTGAGCCCTTATATTGTGTGGAAAACTGAAGATATTATATAGAGCAGGGGATATAAGAAACAAGGCTACAAGTGTAAGGCCCAAGAAGATCATTTGCATTGTAGCTATGTCAGGTAATATCAACAAAAGTAGAAGTAAAAGCCTTTTTGGTCCACAGCGAGATACTGCTTTTCTGTGTCTCTCCATTCATTAATTTCACCTCTACTTCAGTTCATCAGGAGCATATTGGAAAATCACAAAGCAAATATAGTACATGTCTCAAGTATTTCCTGAGAGACAAACTGATTTGAGATGTCGCATTGAAGAATTTGTAATGTAATTTTATAAACACTGTTTTGTGTACGATCAACGCTAAAGGGTGACCGTTCGAAGAGGAGGGAGAACTTAACAGTCAAGTAAAGGAACAAAAACAAAAACAATCTTTAAGATAAAGTTTAGGGACTTTCAGTCGAAGGTCTAATCTATCATGCCCACTTTGATGGAGGTATAGCATATTCCTTATGACTACAAACCAGCTGATTCCTAAGCAAACTCCTCATCAAGCGTTGCTATCTATTATTGTAACAGATTAAGCCATTTTTGGCAGGGCAGACTGTAATGTACTTACAGATCACCTACAGTAGTCTCAGAGCTTCATCAGAATCCCAAGTAATTTATTTCTGTATAGGGTTTTTGCTTCAATTCCTGATTAGACATCTGAGGATAACTATTTAGGACAGGCAGGCTCCGTGAAATAGATGTTCAACCCACTTAACTATTACCGTACTTCACACTCAGTGAAGTCTCAAGAAGACCGATGCTGCATGTCTGCAGCACGAGTCTGCGCGATTATGTCTTCTTTTTTATGGATGGAACAATTTTTCAAGCATGTCATGATTGTAAGACCATGTCAGTCACACCAGGCAGTCTCTCATGTAGACTCTTGCGAGGTAATACTGGAGAACAAAATAAAATCAAATACAACAGTGTATGAAAATTTGCATTTATTACACAATTTTTAAAAAATAGATGCTACTTTTGAACATTCTGAGATTCTTATAACATCAAACCCTTTAAATCCAGTCTTACAGGACTTAAAATGATCGGAATAATGTACCTGGGCCTGCAGGACTGAGAATCTGTGGATCCTTCAGCATGCCAATCAAAAATATGACGGCATAAAATGAGCACAATAAGAAAGAAAGACATAGAGTTACACAAACAAAAGTGTCAACCCCCCGCCCCCCCCCCAAAAAAAGAACTAACAATGTGTTCATTCAATGGTCTGCTTGATGCCCCATAAAACTCCTTCTATTAATGTTGCAATATAGAAAATTGTGACCACATTGATGTTTTCACTTCAATGCTGAAAACATGTCCAGCAAAAGCATTTCATGAATCTTGATGTTTGCATCCCAACAACATGGTTTTTAAGACCATCCAGTCCAGTGATGTTTAAGGTCACAAAAGCTTTTGAGAGAGAGAGAGAGAGAGAGAGAGAGAGAGAGAAAGGAAAAGAGAGGGAGAGAGAAAGGAAGAGAGAGAGAGAGAGAGAGAGAGAGAGAGAGAGAGAGAGAGAGAGAGAGAGAGAGAGAGAGAGAGACAACAGGCAGGCTTTGGTTTTAAACGCCCACCATGTCAGATTGGTAAAGCCCGGTAAGATCCTTCTTCATTTCAGAGTCACAGCGTCAGCACAGGCATGCAATACTTTGATACATGACTGCATTTGTGCAGATCTGAAGAAGCAGTCCTTACATATGTCATTACTTCAAAGCGTTGGAGGCCTGAAATGCTGACAGTAAGCAGTCTGATAAATTTTCACCTCAGGTCTTTTCATTGAGAGAACTTCTTTGTCCTCTATCACTCTGCCCTCAGTAGTAATAGATTCCAAAAACTGCCACCACACAGAATAAGCTGTCCTGTGGAAAAAAAAAAAAAAAAAATACAGGTCATTCACAAAAATTGTCATTCAGAATTTTGTTCCAGCTTCATCACATTAATAATACTCACGTTCATAAAAACATCCTCTGCATAATTGTCTGTGTCCGCATCCCAAAGACACCTGGCGGACATTCTGGAAAAAATGCATAAGGAGGCTAACTCTGTAGGGCATAACAAAAATTAAGAGCTTGCAGATAAACACTGCATTTTGTGATGAAATAAAAAAGAGGTCTTTTATAAATATAATATAAATGCAATTTATCTTCTATTTTGCCATGATGGGATGACAAGGAAAAATGATATCTGATAGTTGAGCAGGCTATTGAAAACATGGGGCAGAGATTACTGAGTTTTTTTGCTCTCCATACAGTGAACATATATCCTCAATGAGAGGAAAGAAAAGTGAAGGATGAAAACCAAGACTGAGTAATTTATTTAAAGAATAAAAAATCATGATCTGATGCGCTACCACTAACTTTACATTGCAGCGGAAATATTGATATAATACTGTTAAGATATAAACCACAACAGCTCATATGGCGAGAAGTCATATCTACCCATTCTAATTTCTCAATTAAAGTAATCAAAGTGCTTCTGAAACTCTCTTGGTAAGACAAAAGAAATAAATACATCAAGTATATATGAACACACTTACTTGACTCCCTGTCCCCGCTGTTCTCCTATAACCACTTGCACTACAAGCTTGTACCTGTCAAATCCAGCACCTGTCATAGAGTAGAAACATAATGCATGAATGTGCCTCAAAATCTGAAGCAAAATTGTACATGTACAGAATGAATTGTACTATAGATTATAATGACTAAAATTACATGGAAAAAATTTCCATATCATTGATCACTGCTGGACTAATACATCATGTATTATTTGTATTATTTGCACAAAAGTGCCCTGAATATGACTTGCTACTTTTATATGTACTATGCTTTTCTTAAGTATGCTTTTCATATGTTGTTTAATATACATTGTAATGATATGTGAAATTAGATGAACTAACAACAGATTGAGATGGCATTACTCACTCTTCACTTTGTCTTTGATGCTGTCTGCCAGTGATCGAGATAGATCTGCTACTTCTTCTTGGTCGTACCGGATGCCTGACAGTCGCTCCCTCACAATTTCACGAATGCACTCCTTCACAATGGTTGGCTTAAACCTGGAAGATTTGGAAATTAACAGCAACAACACAAGAAAAAGAACTTCAGAACAATTGACGTCTCTCGAACTGGAGGGACAGAGATATCACAAACCTAATTTATTTAACTGGGTGGTGTATTTATAAACAATAATTTGTGGGGGAAAAAACAGTAATACTGTGTGTCCGAAAGTCTTCGCCTGTAATTTAAAGGAAGCAAATGTTTTGTTTTGTTTTTTTTCTTCTTTGTTTTGTTATTTCTTTTTAAAGGTCCATCAATAGTTTCTCAGATCTGGCCGTGTTTAACTTTCACAGTTCATATTTTAATTTGTTGATATTATTTATTCCGTTCTGCGTAAAAATCAATGTGAAACAGCGTACACCGAGAAGTCGCATTATATTCTCCTCTGGATGTTTATCATTTTTGACACATCACTGATCTAAACATGTCACACACATAGTTCAATAACATGAGACAGATGTTTGGTCTGTATGATTAAAATAAAAATTTAGATGATTGTGATCATATGGCGTAGAGTGCCGCCTCGTTAAATGAGGGTTTATTCACAGATCTGGACGGAATGACCCGCAGAAGTGAAGCATCCGCAACACACGAGCGAGCTAACAGTGGTTAGCCACGAGCTAGCTCCAAAGACACACTTCTCCCACACAAAAAAAGAAGCATAGACGTCACCCATCAACTTACTTGTGCTGATGCTTCGGGCGTATGAGGTATGCATCCGACCCCTCCATTACTGTGTTCTTGCGGAGCAAAGAAAGTATTTAGGAAAAAAGGTAAGAGCGCGAGCAAGCTAGCTTCCAAGTGGTTGTAGCTGTTGCCATGGCGACGTACTCACTGCGCTTCCTGTTCCAAAATAAGAGTACTCTAAAGAAGTGTGTGTGTATGTGCGTGTGTGTGTGTGTGTGTGTGTGTGTGTGTGTGTGTGTGTGTGTGTGTGCGCGCGCGCACTTCTTTCTTTCTTTCTTTCTTTCTTTCTTTTTTCTTTATTATCTCACCCATTGTCATTTAGAAGACTTTTAAAAGAGATAGATAGATAGATAGATAGATAGATAGATAGATAGATAGATAGATAGATAGATAGATATCATTTGTTTGCAAAAATTTCATTTCAGAGACTATTTACTTATTTGTTCACGTACCGATATTGCTGAGGCTGTCACCATATGTGCATCAAAACTTACCATATGGAGTATGTGTGTGTGTGTGTGTGTGTGGGGGGGGGGGGGGGGGGGGGGGGGGGGGGGGGGGGGTTTCCGTGTTGTTTGCTTGCAAAATTGAAACTCAGTCTTTATTATTGACATGGATGGATATTCAATATAAACATATTTTCTGATCCCCTAATGTACTTTAAGGCATGTTTTCTGGCTTAAACAAAGCGTTTGCATCAACATCAACATTTCACCATCAGTGTACGAAAAGGACTGCATCAACACGGAGTAATGCATTTACCCAAAATATTTTGATTTCCAGTTTCGTTTACTGAAAAAACTGATTTCCAGTTTCATTTATTGAAAAACAGATAAGATGGTGCTGAACAGCTGTTCTTGTGGCATGACGTATGAGGTCCATCAGGTGGCAGCACTGCAAGGGTAGGCAAGATTTAAGTTTCCATTTCCCCTGTAGATACTGTCAGCAGTGCTTTGCATAATGCTGAAATGAACAGGAGAGCAATGAACTTTGTCCCACTTAAGATTAGACAAAATTGTTTTCAGTGTGTTATGTGGCAATTAAAACAACCTCAGGCTTCCACTCTAGCAGGACAGTACAAACAAAATACTAAAAGCCCTTTTTTATGTTTCATCTTCTGGCAGTAGACAGTGCTCAAATTAAAAAAAAAAAAATCCTGAATCGAAACTATGGTGGCCAATAAAGCAATGCCAAAAAATTTAAGTTTCGTTTCTTTCCTCAGAGAGTCATTGTTGATGTGTCATGCTGAGCAACTGATATAAAAGTCGTCAGTTCACAGTGGTTCTGTGCATACAGAATGGCAGAGTCAGATCTGATCGGGACCTGGACAAGAATCTTCCAAAATGAAGCAAGAGGTATCCGAAGAGGACACAGCTGGCACCTGGAATTTGATTACTCTATTGACACTGAATGCTTGTATGACTGGAAGGACTACATCAGGAACACAAGTGCCAGGTTTGTGCTGGACTAGCAGTGATTATTGTCCATTATGTCGGAGTAGATTATATGCAATAGAGTATACAGTGAAAATAATAATTTATTGAGTAAATGTAAGTTTATATTAATTATACTTGATTATTTCAGTTTTGCTCAGTGAACATTTTGCATGATTTTAAAATGTATCTAAAATGTAATTTTCAACATAGAGTATGCGTTACTCCCTGCTCATATTTATATTAGGCAACAAGCAGTCACCCTATGGGTCCACACAGAGTTCTCATTAGCACATTTCTTGAAAGCATAATTGAATTTAGGAAAGTTATTTACATAAGTTAAATTGTAAACATAATTGACATGAGCTGCTTATGTCATTTAACTAAAAGAAGTGGCAAATTTCAATGTGTGCAATGGTGACATTTACAATGAATCGTTATTGTAGTTTTTAAAGTGAAATTTAGAGTTGAAGTAAATAAACTAATTCTAGATAAGGTGTGTAGGGCTGTCATGGGGTGCAATGGTATGTCAGAAATGTTGTTAAGTTGCTTCTGGATCATTGATGGTGGATTCAGTAAGTTCTGGTTCCAACAGCAGATTCAGACTACTACACAAGAGTAAGAAAATATTTCAACATCTATTGTGTGTGTGTGTGTGTGTGTGTGTGTGTGTGTGTGTGTGTGTGTGTGTGTGTGTGCGTGCGTGCGTGCGTGCGTGCGTTCTTGTATTTCTATCCTTGTTGGGGCCAAATGTCCCCACAAGGATAGCAAAACGTGGAACGACGTGCCTTGTGGGGACCTTTTTCCGGTCCTAAGTAGGAGAAACAGTGTTTTCTTGACCATGTTGTTGTTACTGAAAAAAGTAAAAGTGCAAAAACATTTCTTTAGGGTTAGGCTTTGTTGTGGTGTGGGTTAGGGTTAGGGTAAGGGTCAGGGTTAGGGGCTAGACATGAATGGGAGTCAATGGACGGTCCCCACAAGGATAGAAATACAAGACTGAGCGTGTGTGTGTGTGTGTGTGTGTGTGTGTTTGCTCAAATTCAACCACCTCTGCCTAGTTGGGAAGTTATATGTAACATAGCCAAGCAAACTATCTCCCTTTAATTAAAGACAGACTTCAGCTTACTTTGTAATGTCTTTGACAATTAATATGCAAACATAACAAGTGAAAGTCTTAGAAATTAAATATTATTTTAGATAATGCATCTTGTGCTTAGAAATCCATCAATAAAAGATAGCTTCCCTTTATGTTCTTACTGGACCGACAAATAGATAAGTGCTTAGACACAATTACATGTATGTCATGATATAATTTGGAAAAATCTTTACCATCTCTTTAAAGGTTTCGATGCACTGAGTGTGGAAGAAGCTGGCCTTCCAACCAAGTGAAGGTTATTTTCCATATGCGCTTGTCTGGGACCACAGGCACTGTCAAGATTCGACCCTACCGTCAGAACTGCAAGATCTGCTCAGATGCCCCAATGGTGAACCCAAACATCGAGGAAAACAACATCAAGATCCTGATGGAAAACCTCGTGAAGAAAATCAGAATCAAATGTTACCATGAAAAGATAGGCCAGAAACGTCGTTATTTTGAGAGGTATGATGTTGAAAGTCCCCATGAGCCCAGCCATTGTGAGGGTTGTATCAGGGGTATCTGTAACAAGTAAGCAGTTTTCTCCCCACGTCTGTGATGCTTTCGGATCTCCAAATGATTAGCTGTTCATACAATGTTTGGTCATTTCGGTGTCAGGCTGGTTAATGATTTGGTGGTGCTTTGAATGAAACACAAGCATTTATATTATTTATCATTTATGAAGCATTTATCAAGAATGTGAAGACTGCATTTGAATTCAGCCTTTCAATTTGATTTTGATATTAAGAGTTTTGTTTTAATGAATCTTGACTGGGAACTGTATATAAAAGGAGTGAAAATGAGCAGAGCAAGTTTACTTTCCTCACTGTTGTTCAATGAATAAAGTTTGATTTTTCCATTTGGAAATGATTTCAAGCTGTGTTGTGGGTCTTCCTATCAACAGTTGTCACCTAAAATGTTACTGATCCTCTCACACTTTTGTCTTTTGTCATGTAAAATCATATAGATAAGTTCACTTAATGTTAATTAATGCCATGTTTTTAGTTTTCATCAAGAATATTGTCTAGTAGAGTTAATTTTAGAAAAAGTGAAAATGAAAAAAATAAAATTTGCAAGAAGTCAATTTGTGTTTAACCTGTGACAAGGCTTGTCTCTCATGAGCTATAGTTCTGACAAATCAGCATGATTGGTAAAGTAATATATATATAGAAATTTAGAGGCACTATTGGCTCACTCAGAGCAATGCAGATGCTGAATATGTGGTTTTTGTTTGATACATAGAAGAAAAATGCAAAACCGATTCACAAATCCCAGTGAAATTTGGGTCTAAGTTATTATGGAGTTTCTATGCATGTTTGTGCAACACTCTGGGTCAGCTAAATAAACAGGATGCCTGAAGTGCAGGGACTACAACTGATCATCACTGTGACAGAGGTAGATTATCATTATCACTATTACTATCACGAATAAAGGAAATAGCCTTGTCAAACATACACAGTGTTGTTATTGTAATGTTCTTACCAGGCTTGCAAAATGTGCTGATAAATTCCAATGTGCCAACATGCTTCAACACACCCCCATCAAAAACAGGATTAAAGAGTTCCCCGAAATACACATTTAATGTCACCATATCCTCAAATTCAAGCTGAAAACAATGTGAAGCAGAAACAATAATTGATCCACCCTGCATCAAACTCATTTAGAAAATTCCCATGCAACAGACAAAGTACACAAATAAACGTTTACTGCACAGTTTTGGGGGCTATTGTATTGCAACAACAAAGCAGTGTCACAAATAATATTTTGATAATAGGCGCTTCAGTGAGAGAATCATTCTCTACTACTGATGCATGAACTGTGGACCAAAGCCAGAGTACACACTTTCCACACGCTTCATTTGCCTCCAACGGACAGGTGCTACACTGACGCCACTGCGGTCGTTCTTCACCACCGGTAAGTCACACACTGTGGTGCATTGCAGCAGCTGTGATTTGAGTTTGCTTTGCATGGAGACACCCTCAGGGAAACCAGCTGCTGTCCTTGAGATCCCCCATCCCACATCATTTGCCAGGGCTTTGTCCACATCACGGGATGGTTTAGAGTGGCACTAGGTATATCTGTGGCACCAAAACTGCGTTTAGTTTTACAAGAGCCCGTCTCTCTGGTGAGTGTTGAGCATGTTTACGCTGTCCTGAACTGATTGTATCTTCAGAAAAATACTTTTCTTAATACTATTGATTTCATATTGTGCAAAATTTCCTCAAATTTCATCCACAGACACAAGAATTGAAGAAATTATTTATGTTGGAGAACTGCTGAAGACGAATAAGTATGTTCTGAATGTCATGGCATTCAGGGAAATGTCGCAGAAGGTATGCTAAATTGTTTGAGCAGTTATAACAAATAATCTCTAAAGTGTTTCTCATCAGTCTGACTGATTGATTTGTGTTTTGTCCATAGGGGCTCCTTCCATCAGTCATCTTCACCCTGTTCATGTTCACATTTTTTATGCCAGGTAAACCTATTTGTGAAAGAAAATCCCTAAAAGGCCAGCATTAGTAACAGGAGGCGAGGGACCAGTGTCTGTGAATACAATCTAATGCATACTGTGTGTTCTCTTATCGCTGTTAAATAAAACCATGATTATTTCCAAGTCAGAGGTTTCTCACAAAGTGTCTGCTATTGTGTCCTCCCATTAGCTCAGTTTAGTGTCATCAATGTGAACTGTTCTGAACCGACCCAACTCGCTCTGCTGAAGGCTCTGACTCCACTCTTCAACATGACGGCCATACGGCCTGTCGTGAACTCGAAAACCTGCACCAACGTCAGCATCATCTTCACTATATATGGGATACTTGGAGTGGTATGTTCAGCTCTGAGGATATATTTATGAAGCAAATGCTTTGCAATCATTATGTGTCATAAAAAAGACGATTGAGTAATCTAAATGTAACACTTATAAGCAATCAGAGGAACTTTCATAAATATAGCACTTTGTATTTCTGTGTTCTTCTTCAAGTCCAAGTGCATTCAGAGCATTGTCTTGAGCTTTTTTTTGATTGTTTTGTTTGTTTTTTACATTTTAATGACCTTCAGTTATATTAGAGGCTCTGGTTCAGTGGGGAGAGTGGCCGTCTCACAATGTGAGACATTGTGAGTTCGATTCCTGTCTCCCCGTCTGCATGTCGAAGTGTCCTTGGGCAAGATGCTGAACCCTGAATTGCCCCCGGTGTTGTATGTTGCTTTGGACAAAAGCGTCTGCTAAATAGAATTGTAGAATATTCCATGCATATAATTGTCATTATTACTTTAGTTTTACTAGTTTTTGGGGATAATGTCTGATCACAGTTTATCGTATACATAAGACGCATACTTTTAATAACATAGATTGAGTTTTTTTAGTTTTCTGACAGTGGAACAAAGCTCCTAGACAATTCAGAAAACACAAGAATAATGATATGATTTATGTTTTTTTTTTTGTTTGTTTTTTTTGTCTTCTCTTTTTTTCTGTCATTTAAGGATGAAAAAGCCCAACTCCTGAAGACCTACATTTGGTTAAGTTATGTAAGTAACACATACATCCAGACCACCACTGATGCAGAATGACAACAGTCTATTTGATTTTGTTTGGTTAGATTCCAGCTCTGTAAGCTCACGTCTCTTTCTTTGTTCCAGTGGTGGCCAAATGAGTTTGTTACTTGGGATGCAGGCCAATGTGGCAGTGACAGGATTTCTCTACCCAGAGAGAAATTTTGGGTTCCAGATATTGTAATCAATGAATTGTGAGTTGCCAAACCTGTACTACAAATTCTAAAGCAAAATGGTATTCTTCTGATTATATTCATAATTGTAGAAACAAAGAAAGAGAGAAAAAGAAATATTGAAACTAGCATTCAACTCTCTGTGCTTTGTAACTTAAATCACCTGTGACGATCAAAACCATGACTAATCATCTATTTTTTTTGATAGAATTCCTGACAAACTGTGTAATTTTAAATTATTTATTTTTGGATAAAGCAGCTTCAGTAGCTTGTCATTGAAGTTCAGAAATTTAGACATGAATGAATATTTAATGCAATGGGACTATTTCTAGCCACATATACAAATTTTGTTGAGTAGCTGCTAGGCCATGTAAGGCTTAAAGCCACTTATAATATCTCAATAATAGATCATTCCGTGACCCATCCATGTCTTTTTAAAATTAAAAAAAATCTGAGAAAAATATCGCCCAAAATAACACCAAACTAATGGAGTGTATGAGGGACATGTGGCTAGTGTGCTGTTGTTTGATTCGTAGACAGAAATCCCAGTGCCTTCCACTGATTCAAAAAGCTCATATGAGGAAATCAGTTTAACACTGATAAAGAAAAAGTGTTTTCTTTAATGGTTTTTATTTCCTCAATGTTAAGTACACTATATTTCATAGCCCATTTGTGTCAACTCAGAAATTCAAACAATTATCAAGACTCTTCTCCAATGTTACTGTTGATAAAAGTGTTATTTCACAATGTTTATGCTTCACTTTGTCTTGCAGTATGGATGAAAACACAGCCCCATCAGTCCCATATGTCTTCCTGTTCAACACTGGCATGGTGCATGATGCCCACCCTGTGAGAATTATCAGCTCCTGTAACCTGGATATCTACACCTTTCCCTTTGACATTCAAAACTGTACCTTGACTTTCAACTCCTACCTCCATTATGGTATAGAATCGTAAATTTAATATTATTATTTCAACTCATGATGATGTTTATTCAAATGTGTTGGGTTTCACTGAGTTTAACTTTAATTTGCTCTCTATTTTTTTGCTCTCTCCAGCATCGGACATCAGACTTTTTCTCGGAAACACTGTAGACTACATCACAGAGCGCTCCAAGCGTGTGATGACCACGCTGGGGGAATGGGAGCTGCTCACTATCACTGCTCATACCAGTAATGACACTTACGGGGACTATATAGACACCTTGGCATTTCATGTAGGTTGTCTGTTTTACCTTTACTTTTCAGTAACTGAAACAAAAACACTTGACATCAAACCCAGATTTACAGGAGTTGTGTCACAGATAATTTGGGATCACCTTTGATTTGTGTGATTTTCTGGTTACAGATCAGGCTGAAGCGTCGTGCAACTATGTATGTGGTGAACCTGCTGATCCCCAGCTGCTTCCTCATCACGGTGGACCTGTTTAGCTTCCTGTTGCCTCCACAGAGTGTCGACCGGTCTTCCTTCAAGATGACCCTTATCCTGGGCTACACCGTCTTCCTGCTCATCATGAATGACCTGCTGCCGGTCACCGGAAATGCTATACCTCTCATAAGTCAGTATTTTATCAAGTAATATTAGCTGTAGTGATGCACATCAAAATTCAGGTGTCCATGTTTATATGTAGTTGATCAGAAGCAAGTTTATTCTGTCTCAGTTGTTTCAGTGGTTCTCTCTTCTTCTTCTTCTTCTTCTTCTTCTTCTTCTTCTTCTTCTTCTTCTTCTCCTTCTTCAGATGTGTTTTTCTCGCTCTGCCTGGCTCTGATGGTAGCGAGTCTCCTGGAGACAATTGTCATTACCAACCTGTTGTCTGGTGCTGCTGACTTCGGTCCCGTCCCAAACTGGATCCGAGTGCTCCTCCTTCAAATTCTGGGCCCCCTTGTTTGTCTGCGACAAAAGAACAAGAAGTCAAAACATTTTGGTGAGTAGTCTATAGATCAATTTACACAGATTGCTTTTGAAAGGGAAAATCACACAGTGATCATGTCCACTGAGAGATGGAGCAGAGTTGTTCAGACTGTATGAAAATCTAACCACTTTCAAAAAAAAAGTAAACTGAAAGTGTTTTTAGTCAGATTTATTTTTAATTTCACCTTTTTATTACTTCAAAATAGAAATGAAGACTCAGGTGGGAAAGAACGAAAATATCAAGGCCCCTACAGAAGTCGGGAGCCCAGTGGATGAGGGCAAAGCCGTGCAAGAGCTTAGGAGCCTGGGCAAAGACGTGCAGAGCATCCGCCTTCTGGTGGAGAAGCAGCTGAAGCAGAACGACAGTGAGGAGGAGTGGATCCAGGTGGGTTTCATCATAGACCGCCTGCTGTTTGGCCTCTACATCCTCTTCATAACAGTCAGCTTCATTACGATCATCGTTATCTGGGTTAACTCATATGGTTAACAGGCATTTGGTAGTTGTTTTCAAGCAGCTCCACTTTAATATATATTAATGTTTGTTGAATTTGAATAACTAGTTCCCTGGAGTCTAAACATGTCTGATATACTGATCTTGTGCTGAGTTATTGTACTGGCAGTAATAGAAGTTTGAATAATGAGAAGACTTATAATCATTAGATTTTTACAATACATATATTGACCTTTATAATATCTCTACTAACCAAACAGAAATAGTTGTAACATGTTTGTGTTTTATTGTGTAATCTTAAACAAAATAAAATTACTTGGAAAATTCCATTAAGTTTTCGATTGGCATTCATTTCAAGCACAGATGTTTGTCTTTTGATCTTCTGAAGGTTTTAAGGTTGTGTTATGAAAAGGTCAAATTCTGCAGCTATGCTTTATGCTGCTAAGCTAAAAAAAAAAAAAAGCCTCTCAAATAAAGCCTGTTATCCCTGTGTAAAGTGATAGCGCCATTGTTCTAACAGTTTCATTCCATAAGTAACTGTAAGTCCTGCAATGAAAACGCACTCTACCTCAAATAAGTGCCGTTCAGCTTAAAAAGTCCATGTCCATTTCTAATCTGCTATCAAAGGCTTACCAAAAAAGGAGAATTTTAAACAAAGGTCACAAAAAGGCTTTTTTTTTGTACTTCAGTAATAGTGCAAGTGGGCATAAACATGGTTTTTTTCTCCTTTTAGTCACAAATAAACCAGCGAGGTATTGGCAGGCAAGGCAATGACACCGACGCCACACTCGGCACTCCTTTTCAAAATCAGGTGGTGAGTTGAGATCTTAAGCTAAATTCACCTGTCAATCAGGGCCAGTAAGTACATATTCAAAGTTGAATTTGGAGAGTTAAGCTGGAATTATTCCCACCTTTAAGAAATGGAATTAAAACAGAGATGTACAGTGTCCCAGAGAGAACATCAGGGTTAAGATTAAATGATTTTTACATGTTAACTGCATAATTGGCGATCTTTATTTCAAAGCAACTCTTGAAAACATAATCTTCTTGGGTCTTATATTTCTGTCTCGACATCATATAATAGTTTTCCACTAACAGCTGAGAATATGAGCTATTCAGAGCTTTCCAAGTGATATTTTAAACCAATTTCCCTCCAAATATGAAATTTACACATTGTTTTTATCTTTTACTAAATAAGAATAAATAAATAAATAAATAAATATTGTAATATCTAGATCACTGAAGATGTGTAAAGGACAGCCCTCACATTCAGCACAGCACCTTTAAAATTAATCACGTTTGACTCGATGTTAATGTTTTTAGTGCTCGCTGCAGAAAGTCAAGTCTTCTAAGCTTCTATTCCTCTTCATCTCTGTGCTCATGTGTGGTAAGTACATTTCCTGTTATGCAACAAAACATATATGGAACATATACTTATCGAAACATTTCAAAAGGTGTCATTTTTGTTCCATTGAAGCCAGTCTGGAAAATACTGAGCATATAAACATGAGGAGGACAACAATTTTGTACTGGTTGAAAAACTGTTCAGCAGACAGTGGCTACCACTGTGCACACAAAGCGAAAGGGACATAAGAAAGCTATGAATTTGTAACTCAATGCATCATTACTGAGATCTGCTATCTTTAAGTCTTCAACTGGAAAACCTGAAAAGCATGAGCAGTCAAGATGTGACCTCTACTCATGCCAAGTTCAGCTTATGGCATTTTAACACAACCATCAAACATAGCAGGCCTCGGATAATTATTATGCTACTCTGACTTATTATGGTCACTTTCCGGTCACTCTGCTTATAGCTTCATCTTGTGCCTAAAGGGGTTCCAAATTCTGCGAGTTTCTATTCACAGAGCTTCACAGAGCTTGGACATCATAGAGAAAAGTACAGAGATGACAGAGAGAGCACAGAGTCCAGCAGAGAGCAATGACGGTAGAAACATGTAAGGGTGGAATATGACTGTATGGAGTGTGAGAAAGCAAAGATTAGAAATTCCCTGCAGTTACGGTCTCCCAGCAGTCTACACTTGAAGCAGCTTACGTAGAAAAATAAACATGAAACAGCCCTAACTGTAAGCTCTGTTAAATAATGAGGTTTTAAGTCTGCTCATGCTTGCAATTAGATCATTTTAAGTTGATACATATCTTGAAAGTCTTTGTGCATACCGTGGAATTTGAATTTGCAGATGGTACAAGGCTGAAATAATCCTAAGAGTGTCCTGTCACGCATCTATTTGCATGTTTTCATTTAGAAAATGAATGGTGGTTGCAGTACAGACCTAATAACTTCATAATCCATTTTTTTGTCTAGCTCCATCCAGTTCCATGATGCTGAATTGCTCTGAGCCGGACACACCTTCATTATTGGAGGCCCTCAGGCCAGTGTTCAACTTGAGCGCTATCAGACCTGTCGTATATTTGTCAACCGCAACCAATGTCACCCTCGATTTCACCCTGTTTGGCATCTTAGGAGTTGTAAGTGACACTGCATAAATATGATACGAATGAAATATTCCGGTTTCGCTCCATATATTTCTCTACATACCTGCATGAGTGTACTTTTTTGTTAGGTACAGAAATATGTGAAAATATGTTCTTTTTATGTTTTTGCGAAGAACTTAGAGTGATATTACATTGTTTGAAAGGTGATATATGAATGAAATTATTAATTTATGAGACACAATCTTCTTTTAGGACGAGAAGGCCCAAGTCCTGACAACATTCATCTGGCAAACTTTGGTAAGTGCAATCAATTCTGCAATTTACCTTCACTGACAATGGAATTATTCATCTATATCATGACTTGAGAGTCTGAAAAAAGTTTGAAACTGCACGAGCCATTTATTTGCACCCAGAAACAAGATGATGTAAACTACATTTCAGAGTTAAAAGACCCCCGAGAAACTTGGCCATGGATAGGGAAAACCTCTGGAAAAATAAAAAGTAACTTGACACAAACAGGATATTGTATCTGTGTGACTTGTGTTGCAGAAATGGAAAAATGAATTTCTAAGCTGGGATTCAGAAAGTTGTGGGACCGAGCGCATTACAGTTCCGAGAAAACTGCTCTGGGTCCCAGATGTTGTCATCAATGAATTGTAAGTGTCAGTTTCATTTGCAGAAGATAAGTGACGGAATGGTATTAGCAGTAGTGATAAATGTTTCGTTACACGCAAAACACATAATTTTTGCAGCATAGACAGCACTGACTTGATACTGGCCAGTGTCCAACTGATCTAATTATCAAAATTATCACGAAGAAAATCTATTAATAGAACCAACAAACCAACTGACAAACAATCTGCTGATTATTTTTTCATTATTTCATTGCATCACGCTAATTTCAAAAACATGGACTAATGTAGTCATCTTTAGTTTAAAAATATTGATAAACAAATCCGATGAACAGTACAATCATATTTATGTCTAATACTGTTCACAGAAAAGTAAATGTTCTCAATTCTGCATAGATAGTCATGCTATTTGCAGACACATAGGCCGGACTGTCAGCACTGTGGTTAGTCTAAAGATTGATTTACTCAATTTCAATCAATTTCAGCTGAATTTACATCCGTTCGCTCAAATCATAACATGCACACATTATTTAGGTCTGTTGATCAGACTCCTTTCCAGTTCCATATTTTCAACTGCAGGCAATCTGCCCATCACTACAAAGAGAAGCAGTATCATAGTTACACGTTACTATAAATCATATTATTAACAAAACTGTTAAAAAGACAGGAAAACTGATCTGCTTCGTGTTCACTTAATCACAGTTATAGGAGCAATAAATGAAATCTGTGATTCACTTGTAAATGATTATCAAAAATCCCTGGCCAGTATTTAACAGCTTGCAGTCTCACTGAGCCCTTGAACAGTCTTGTAATATGTATTTCTTTTGTTGGATGATTTTTTTTGGATAATATGTTAAGATTTTATAAAAACACTCCATAAAATTGACCACACTGACCATGTACTATGTTTATTGCAGCATGGAGAAAAACACTGCTCCATTTGTCCCTTACACCTACCTGTTTCATGACGGCTGGGTGATCGATGGACAGCCTGTTAGAGTCGTCAGCTCCTGCAGACTTGACACTTACGCTTTTCCATTCGACATTCAGAACTGCACTTTCAGTTTCAACTCCTACTTACACCACAGTGAGTAGGAAATTGTAATTTAGAGCATTCCATACAAAGCAATAG
Source organism: Salarias fasciatus (assembly GCF_902148845.1). Classification (NCBI taxonomy): domain Eukaryota; kingdom Metazoa; phylum Chordata; class Actinopteri; order Blenniiformes; family Blenniidae; genus Salarias; species Salarias fasciatus. Next base: position 7,267,770 of record NC_043766.1, on the reverse strand, counting down.
TTTTTTTATATGGTTCTGCCATCAAAACAAGATTTATATCATAAAATCATCTGCTAAAGGTTTCAACTTCTTCTCTTCAGGGGCTGAGGTGGAGATTGAATTACAAGGCCCAGCCGACGAAATATTTCACCGCTCTAAAGACGTGATAACAACCATGGGTGAATGGGAATTAATTTCAATCAACTCAAGGATCTTTGAGCTTATATCTGGAAGTGGACATATTTATGAGGAGCTTCGCTTTTTTGTGAGAAATTGCATAATTTGATGTTTATTATTGTGTCATTTCAGTCTCTCATACAAAAGAAATACAGTGAACAAGAAAGTATCTAAATAGTAAAAAAATTGTGTTTTGAAACTAGACCCCAAAACAAGTTCATTATAAAATAAAGAAGAAAAAAAAACATCTATAGGGTGACCTAAATATCACATTTTACTCTTAGCATTCCACCTAATGTCTGGGCCTGGCTTAAAAAAACACATTTTGATCTCAAGCAACTGCCTGATATAATAAAGAACAAATAAGATAAGTAAAAAAAAGTTGCTTGTGATGCATTCAGCAGCAAGACGATGTTTCAGTAGAAACAAAGTGCAAGGATTTTATGACAGGTGTCAACTTGTGTTGAATAGACAGCTTGACCAGATATTCTGCAAAACTACACAAAATGTGTAGTGATCAATAAAGATGGGCCAAGGAAGGAAACAGCAGTGCACAAGCAACGACAAGATCCAATGATATACAAAAGTTCCTATCATTAACAGCAGAACACCAATAGACACTTTGTAGAATCCATGCCTCCATGGATCAGAGCTCATTTATTTATTTATTTATTTATTAGTTACAGGGAGTGTTTCTACCACAGAGATTCTTATTTTCAATAATGAATATTGATGAAATACACCGATAAGATCATACCTTTAACATTTTCAGTGAGGTCTTAAAACTGAGTATAACTAAATACCTCAGAGTACATACTTGTAAACTGTTTTGGTGGGGATACTCGTGTGTATCCATCAACAAACTTTGGATTTAGATGCATAAAAATCGAATAAAGTAAGAGAACAGTTTTGCACGTTGTATAAGATAAACTGTGAGAACCAGAGAAAGGTGTAGGACTGACTGTTTTCTCCTTATCTAATATCACTCTTCTGCAGATCGGAGTGCGGCGGCGGGCCACTCTGTACATAGTCAACCTTCTAATCCCCACCTGCTTCCTCATCACGGTGGACCTCTTCAGCTTCATTTTGCCTCCCAAAAGTGTTGACCGATCTTTGTTCAAAATGACTCTCATCCTGGGCTACACCGTCTTCCTGCTGAGCATGAACAACATGCTGCCCGTCTCTGGAAACACCATACCTCTCATAAGTCAGATCATAGTACCGTGGAGGATATTTATTTGATGTTGCATTTAAAAGACAGGGGTTTGAATGTTGGAAATCAACTTAATGATAATATAAAAATGCCTTCGCAACTTCAAAACTCACATTATCATTCATGAAATACATATAATCAAAAACATGTAGTGAATAATGACACCAATAAAGGAACATATGCAATAAAAACACAGTGCTATATGTGGCAAATCTGATATGATGATATACACATTGTAAAAACACAAATGAACACTGTTATCATAATAATACATGAAATAATAACAATAATCCTAATGCTTAAAAAAGTTTTGTGTTTTACTCAATTCTATAGAGTGACTTAAAAGTGAAGAAGACTAGGATCTAGGAAACTAGGATCAAACGTCCTTGATTTCTTGATTCTTCAGTATGGAGTTAACTTATTTTTAGTGTTCCTCATAGTTAGTTGAAGTCAAGAAAAATCAAGTCAATGCGAAAATGAATTACGGTTTTAAGGTTATCACTATTTCTTTCAGTTGTTCATCAAGTTCCTTTGGTTATTTTCAATGCTCTGTCTTCTCATTTTAGTTTTGTCGTTATTTTTATTTTATTGCTCATTTTATTTTCATTTTGACAGATGTGTTCCTAACCCTCTGCCTTTCTCTGATGGTGGCCAGTCTGTTGGAAACTATTATCATTACCAACCTCATTTGCGGCTCTGCGCGGTACCCTGCAGTTCCTCGCTGGATCAGAGTGATCTTTCTTCACATTCTGGGGCGACTCGTATGTCTTCCTCCGAAGTCTAAAGATCAGGAAGACACTGTGATCTCAAATCCCTCGGCACAAGGTAAGACACCATGATAGAAATGTGATTTTATGCGACCAGACCTATTTGTACAGTTGTGTCCATTAAGAGCTGAAAACATTTTTGCACGTCAGCATAAAATGTCAGCAATGTCATCCTTACATCTCTTCTTTCCTCTGCATTAGAAATGAAACTTTCCTCTACAGCGACTCAGGAAAGTGAAACTAAAAGGCAGGAGTCCTCACTGAATGGGGACAAGGCTGTGCAAGAGCTGAGGAGTCTTAATATGGACCTCCAGGACATCCGTCATCAGTTGGAAAAGCAACTGCGTGGAAACCAGGACACAGAGGACTGGATCCAGGTGGGTTTTGTCATTGACCGCCTGCTGTTCATCCTTTATATCCTCTTCATATCAACCAGCTTTGTTACCATCATCATCCTGTGGGGAAAATCCTACAGCACACTACACGACCATTGATATAATTTGTGCTTGTTCCTTGTCCTCTCCATGTTTGATCACTAAACTTCATCAAGGAGTTTTTCTTCTGGTTTTTCATTGCATATCACGTGAAGTCTGCTTTATACACAGAATGCTTACAGTCATATTTGAAGCGTTTGAAACAATGTCTTAAATAGCTCATCCAAATACTGTTAGAGGTTTTTCATAATTCAGATTATTCATAGTCAACATGACAATAATGTGAACCTGCAGCACAGGAAAAGGCATTAACAGTTCAGTTGCTCTTCAGCTTTTATATGAATGCTACACACACACACCAGCGTGTGCACCTCTTTTTGTCTGTTTGTTGGCACTTCTCTTTGAATGAGTCCAAGTAGGAGTCAATAAGTGTCTAGACTATCTGAATAAGGTCTGGAGAGTGTTTTATGGTTTCATGTATCATTTTCAAGTTTTAATGATTAAATTATTGAACACCATCTATTTGGCATATTGGTTTTGCTTTCTCTCTCTCTGTGTGTGTGTGTGTGTGTGTGTGTGTGTGTGTGTGTGTGTGTGTGTGAGTGTGCGGTCATGTGCACACGTGCATATGTTAATTCATTTATAATTGTCCCAAGAGTTAACAAAAAATTGGTTTGATTTATGAAGGGAAGCATGCAAACACTCATCAACCTTCATCACACAAGATGGGGGTATCATGTGCTGATGTATTGTCAACCTTGCCGATCTTCATACCCTTTGGATAGTGATTGCACATTTCACTATTCAAGTTATTAAAAGGTACCTATAATTGTTTTTTTGTTTTTTTTTTACATGATCACTCAAAATAATGTCTTGGTCTTTGGTGTCCTCCACTGCTGCTGCAACCTGGTAGCACTAATTGAAAATGATAAAATGCCAACGAGTAGCAGTAAATTTAAATTGTGGAAGACAACGCAGCCTTTCTGAGCCATTATGACCAATACAGATACATGCACAAAATCCAATCAGTTCCACTTGATAATCTTTATTACCTTCAATATATGAAACAGCAAATGTTAATAAAATTGATTATTTTGCATATGAGTCATATCCAGTTAGTAAGTAGCTTATACTGTAAAGTTTTTTTTTCAGTTTGAGGAAAAATTAACCTGTTTTCATTCACAATAAATGAACCCAATGACTTTCCAGGATTATATTTACACTGTGTTGCTGTGAAATGGGAAACATGCAAGAGATATGCAAAATAAAGAAGTGGAAGTGAAGGGGTATGCCACACAAGGAACAAAAAAAAAGAAAAAAAGACTGCATGAGCAACATTACAATAAAGCTACTTATATGAAGAGTCACAGTGACAGGCACATGAGCTTAAGCCATGCACAGAATACAGACTAATTCCCCTGCAAAAGGCTTGGAATGCTAATGACCTCACAAATGGGTCTGTGGGAGCTAAATGAGAGCTAACTCGGCCTGGCTAATTATTAAGTACAGTAACAAAGTCTACAAACAATGGGGCTCACTGGCCAGAAAGGCCAGAGAACCGACTGCTTACAAACAGGGTGGCTGCTTATTGGTGATGTCTGTCGGACTGCGCTCATGGAAGTGAGTCATAGTAAGACGACAGCAGGATGATGGACAGCATCTAAAGCTCTCGTCGTGTTAAGAAAGAAGAAATATGTGGCCTCTGGCATATCGTCTCCTTTACTCTGCCTTCCTCCAGCTTTATGCACATCTATACAAGTATATTTGAAACATTTGACCTTAAACAGTGCATCTGATGGGATGGAGTGTTGTGACTGGGTTTTTTCTTTCTTTTTTTTTTTCCAAGAATGAACAATTTGTATAATCATGCCTTACTCAGTATATTTAAACTTTTCTCTCCCATTTAACTTGTGTGTGCCAAAACTAGCCAACCTTGTGCTTGCTAAGTGCAGTATTCTGTTCTTTGGAAGACTTACTGAGGAATCCTCCAGTAACCTCTTCTCCTTTGCTGCAAAGGCGAAAATAAAACTTCCACAAAGACAGATCTGTTTCTCAAACTTCTTTGTTCACAGACATTTCCACAACAGAGGAACAACACTTCAATATCCAGGTCATGACCATTAATCATAAAATCAATATTGCGGCATTTAGAAGAAGGTTTATCTGCTGAGTGGAGGGGTGGACTTGTTGCTCAAGGTGAACCGTTTGTATTGAACAAAGAAGATAGAGAGAGTTTGTTACTCCCATAAATAACAACTGCAACTGCAAAAATGTGATTGGGTATAATCAGTACTAGTGCTGTCAGTTTTAATCACATTAATCACTATTAATAATGGAGGGCTGTCTATGATTAATTTTTTTTTCATTGTGATTCATCACAGAATTAGTGTTTGAGAAGCAATTGGCTCAAAGAAAAGAAAGAAGAGAGAAAACTCATTTTACTGTCATTTGGACATTGTTGTTTTCATCTCTGTGCAGCACAGGTGAATTACGAGGAGCATATTCCCTATTTGAAACTTGAAAATGTTATGTGGCCGTCTATGTTTTCGACTGTTAAACACTGAAAGAGAAAATGAGACTGGCCTGCCCTTGAGCATCTCAACTTTAAAATGTTGGATGGTTCACATTCCACATTGATCACTGTCTTCTGATGTGAAACTGCTCCACTTAAGTTATAAAGTCATTTTTGTGCATCAAATTGATGATTTTGTTTCAAAATCAAAAATGATGCGATGAATTGTGATTAACTGTGGTCAGAGTTGCAATCAATTAGTTAAAACATTTTCAATGACAGACTGCACTAATCAGTGCTACTGTTACGACCACGGCTCAGAAGGAGAACAGAAGTAACATAAAACCCAGATGTTGAAGGTAAACAGAGGTGTTTAATAAATAAAAAGGGTTACAGAAACTAAGGGACACCATCAATCAAAACAACACGAAACGAAGAACCAAAACTATTCCAAAGGTGATCCCCACTGATGATCAAACAGAACAAACACTAACTGGCCACACAAATGCACAGGCAATTCAACAAAACTCAGTCCAAACACACAGATCAGTTTGCTACTGCCCAGCCAGACGAGTGAGGAGCAACAGGCCACTGATCAGACACAGCCGCCCCAAGAGTGATCCTCCCGCCAGGCTTTTGAAGAGGAGGCTCCTCCCATGGCCACCCGTGATTGGAGGCCGCTGTATCCTCCCTGATGGTCTGGTGCCTCAGCCAGTTATTCAATTATCACCTCCATGCCTGGAGAGCCTGAAGGTGAAGCAGAGGGAGAAACCATCCCACACACGCACGCGCACACACACACACTACGAATACGGCAGCAGCCTTAACACTACTATCTGAAGACCACATAGGTTCACCAAACATGCTGAGTGGAATTTCTGCTTGCAGGTGCGACGGTCCCTCTTGGTCTGGGAAGAGAGGAGCCGTGGATAACAGAGGAGCAAGGTGTTCATCCACAGAGCCAGGCTCTCCATTGTGCTGCCATTATGCTCACGCAAAAATTTCTCTTAATATTTTCTTTGCTCACCCTCCTGAAAGCAAACATGGTTGTGATGCAGTCTTGCTACAGGTTGAACAGACTCTTCGACTTATGACGCCAATGTCTTGCTTTAGAATCCACAGTGTGTACCTGGTGTGTGAGGTAGGAGCTCAGCTGCAGCGTCCAGTTCATCCACTGCAGCTGAGTAGAGTTTGACCTGTGTGAACAGATAAATACATTTGCTGTTGTCAGTCTTTCAGTTAAACAACCGCCGACGAGAGCTGGTTCACAGCTGTCTGAGGGCCGTTCCCATGTGCAAATTATCCACACTTCCTTCTTGTGTCTCCTGTGTGTCTTATGAGTCCAAGATGTGTCCGCTGCCTTCATGCAAACGACTGACGACATCTCTGAGTTTCAGTTTTCCGCAGCAAGCTCCAGTCACCTGAACTTAGCAGTTAACGAGCAGAGGAGGCGGTGTTTTGGAATAACTGGTTTCCCTATTAATTGGCGATTTGTTTGTGTCTTAATGCCTCCTATTTATATTTTATACTTGTGCCTTTTTAAGTCTGTCCCTTCCTTTGTCTGTTTGCACCTCCACCAAAACAAATTCCTCGGATAGGCTACTGTACTTGTCAGTAAACCTTTCTGTTTCTGATTCTGATAATTCAAGCCAATCTCAAACCTTTCCACAATTTGTGCAGCATTAGCAAGAATTTTAAGATGTTCCATGGCAGCTTTCAGAGGAACATAAGGAGCTACAAGCCGCACTGCACGACCAGGATTCATTTGTGCGGAGGACCAGTCTCAAGAGTCAGAAGCTTCACAATGAAACCACCAGACTGGACCAAAAGCTCATTTTCATTAAGCTCAGCAACTGTCAGGAACTTTAACAATTACCTGCTGTGAGCTTCACTCTCCTCAAGAAGGATCTGCCCTGAAGTGATCCACTGCCTCCATTCACTGCCTCAAACTTGATATTTTCCTGATCCCCATTCTGGTCCTGGTTCTGATCTGTTGCTTCACCAAGGTTGTTAATTAGTGTCTCATTAGGAAGTTTTTTCAGGCTTATCCACCCCCTACACCATCCCTTTGCAACAGAGACAGAAGCAGTGTTCACAGGTTTACTTAAAAAGAAGTTGAGATACTGGTGAAACTGAAATACACTGTACTTCAAAATGTGACTGTTCAAACAAAGATAGCATATTTCCTATGAACATGCAATATATAGTTCCAGTAATGCTTTGAGATGTCCTTGCTGAATTCAGTATTTGTTATTCAGAAACACCAACCGTTCAGCAATGTTCAGCCCTTTCCTCTCTGATTTGTTCAATCTCTTAATGTCACATGTGCAACTCAAACAAGAAAACAACCAGTTTTAAGATGTGAATATAAATCAGATATTTGTTCTCAAATTAAGGTTGCAAAAGTTTTGGTAACACTTTACTTGAAGCCCCTCTTTATAACACATTATAAGTAGTTATAAACACTAATACATGATCACAATGCTTTATAACTCACTATACAGCAGTATACAGCATAGGATTAAGGTTAGGGTTAGGGTTAGGGTTAGGGTTAGGGTTTGGTCCTGGCATTGTGATCATCTATGAATGTTTATAACTACAGCTACACATGTTATAATGGCATTATAATGCTTTATGAATGTACTTATAATGTGTTATGCAGGGGGGCTTCAAGTAAAGTGTTACCAAAGTTTTTAAAAAAATCAGAAGGGTAATCAGGCAACTGAAGGAAAAAACTTAAAAATGTGTTTACATTTTGATTTCTCACATCTGCAAAGGACCCCGGGTTCAGGTGTTAATACTAAGGGGATTTGAACTCTCAGCGAGTGCCACCTGCTCTGCTCAACGTGAGCTGAAATCCTTGTCTGGTTTTTCAAGCCATATGATGTGCGACACCGCAAGGCACCGAAGCGATGTGTGGCATGTTTTAAAATACTTCCTGACAGGTCGTCGCCCTCATAGCTGCCGACCAAAAAGCAAGAGAAACGCCTCACAGCGTTCATGTGGTGGCATAATAATACTCTTAGCCACAAAATTATTGTAGGATCGCAGAAAATGCTTCAGGCATGATAGACATGAGGGAAGCCAATTCCTTTTCCACTACTGATATGTCTGCAAGCCTTGTACTCATATTAGGGGCATGTTAGTCTCACACAGCCACATTCAATCCTGGCAGACTGACAGCACCCCCCCCCCCCCCCCCACCACCACCACACACACACACACATACACACACACACACACACACACACACACACACACACACACACACACACACACACCTGAGCATTGGTGTCAACTGGACTCAGCCATGAAAGCTGAGTCGAAGAGTTAATATGTATGGCAGGATGCCATTCACAGCTCTTTTTTACAGACTCTTTTTTGCAGATTTTCTCAAGCTCAATCCCTGTGACTGTCATGACATTAGAAGCAATATTCTCTCACTTCTAACATTTGCTCCCCTTTTTCATTTGCACAGACACATGGTTGTTATAGTCCTGGCCTCACATTAAAATGCTTCTCCTTGGTCACCAGACACTGAGCAGTTTGGAAAAAGATCATAGTATTTTGTTACTCGCCTTATTCAGATTAAATGCTCTCACATTTATTAAATCAGATCATGTTAAGTCTGAAATAAATCACCCTAAAATAACTTGAACCCTGTCGTTAAAAAAAAAAAAAAAAAAAAAAAAAAAAAAAAAAGACAGAAGCAATTTTAGCAATGGGTTGTTTCATATTATCTTATTTACCATAAAAAGTTAAAGTGTGAGATCCAATCCAATCCCAACAATGAAGCACATTGTGGACTGGACCCTACTGCATGTTGTCATGGCAGGGTAGGACCGCTAAGGGCCAGTGGTCTCTGCACCTGGACCCAGGCGATGTCGGTGTTTGGGGTGGTCTTACATACCGGGGGTGGCTTTCTCTGCCGTGGCAAAAATACAGCATCCACTTATCTTATCCCATATGGTGTTCCTTTCAATCACAACCTGCCATGTTGCAAACCTTCCTTGTCAGTGCTGATTCACGGCTTTGACCTTGTTGCACTCAACTTTTCAGCATTAGCAATAATTCAGATACAACCCTATAGCAGAAGAGGGTGGCATGTATTTGGGCCTCACAATGATTAAATCGTACTATTCCTGACCAAGGTTAAGTATCACAATATATTGAACCTCTTGAAGCAACAAATTTCACACACAGACACACAAAGTCTTGTGAAGTGGGTATTAAATAAAATCCTTACAGATCCATTAAGTAGCCTTCTTTAGGATCACAGGTTTATGAACCAGAATGGAAATGAAATAAGGTTAGGGGGAAGACCAGTGGCGAGCAGGACTGAAGAGTGGAACAGATTTCATGTCCCACAGGAGAAGGGCATAAAAAAATAAGATGGCTGAATGGTTACCGGAGGTGTTAAACAACAAGTTTTGTGCCATCCTGTATGTGTTTATAATTCTCTTGCACAATCATGCATGTTTTACAGTTCGATTTAAGCTATACAACAGATCAAATTGTCCTACCTGTTTCCTTTTTTTTTTTTTTTTTTTTTTTGCAACATTAACATAATAGTTGTAAAGGTTAATATTCATCTGGGCAATAGAATGCATATTTAACCTGTTCAGTTGTGCATTTGCTGAGATTATATAACATGCATCTGAATATATCTGTATATTGAGACAAATACACAAAACACAAAGTGATCTAACATACAGAAAGATATAAAACATATTACTTTGAAGCAAACTTCCAAATGGACTTTAATTTTTTTATCTCAGGTTTCAGGTTTAATTTAATATCACAGCTGTGGATCAGGAGGGATTATGCCCCTCGGGAATATGATGATGTTCCGCTGAGTGTGTTCTTGAATGCATATATACATGTGTGCATACGTACATCACGGACAGGAACTTTTCTGTGGATATTATTAGGTTTGAGGTTAGTGAGAGGAATTTGTCCATGGGAAACATTCAGCATGGGTCTGCCTCATCACAGTTTCAGCCTCATCGCAGGCTTGCTCCTACTGTCAGGTAACGTTGCCCTGCTTTTCTTTATTGCCTAATTATTTGTGATCTAACCTCCAGACGCAATGAGCTCTGATGCAGAAACAATTATAGACAGCACTGTTTCTTTGGGTAATAAGCACTGTGACCTGACTGGCCGATGAGAAATTAGGCAGCAAATGAAAAACAAGTGTAGCTCATGCATTAGAAATACTAATGCAATAGAATGGCTTTGCTAGAAGTCATGCATCTATCTGCCTTTGCTTGTCTTGCAAAGTTACAGTTTGGATCATAATTATTGAAAAATGCACACTCCAGAAAATACTGGAGCTTGACTGATGTGTATCAGGACCTTTAACTTATCAAAAGAATGTATCATACTCTAATTGAAGAAGTGATACACCTTTTTGTGTAGAATTATCTAGAAATGTTGACTTAACCCTCCAAAGTAAAAAACAATGCTTTTTTTCTTATGTGGCTTCTACCAGGAAAATAAAATGCCTTGTCGTGTTGCAAGGTTGAAAGAAACATAAAACAAATCTTTTAAAGTCAGAATTTAGTTTAACTAACTGAATCTAACTGAAGTGAAATGCATGTACTGATAAATCCTTCACCTCCAAATAGGATTTTTTTAAACTGACATTTTCAAAACACTAGTATATCAGAAATGTAAATTCAAAAGTTCAAAAGTTGGTGTGTTCTTTGTTCTTCTTCTACTTATACTGAATATTTCATGATTAAATCAATAATATGTGAACTACATTGCTTTGGAACTTTTCATCATATTGTCTCTGCCAGAAAAGTTTCCAGCAAAGCTTAGATTCAAAGCTGACGACCTTCAAATCATCAGGCGAGCGTAACGTTACGGCTCTGGAGTCTCTAAATCATTGATTATTGAAAGGCGTGATTAAGGTCAGACGAAGGCGATAGCTTTTCAAGAACCTGTTCTGTCTGTGGTCAGTGTCTGTGTGTTTCAGCAAACTCACATGTGAAGAAGGACACAGCGGTCCAACCTATGAGTCAATGCAGGCTGTTTTTGACCTCAAACCCTTCAGGCCAGCCGTGAACCTCAGCAACCCAACTATTGCTAACATATCCTTCACCTTGTATGCTGTCCTCGGGGTGGTATGTCTCCTTTGTTTGTTTGTTTTTTAGTGAGTCAGCCCGTGCACATACAACAACAATGAACGAAGAACATGAGACATTAGGTCTGGAGAAAAGCCACTGCTGTTGACAGGAAAGAGATCAGATGAATTTCATGTGGCTTCACATTTATTAGCTGGTAAAAAAAAAATGTCTCAGTATTCAATCATCACAACATTGAAAAGTGGATTTAAAATTGTCTTAAAGCAGCACTCACTTTCATACAATCTTCTGTTGCTGTTCACTGTATTCCAGAATGAGAAAACCCAAATACTCAGTACCTTCCTGTGGCTGAGACTGGTAAGTAAATGCATGAAACACAAACACTATTAGAAGCATTTAATATGGTAAAATAAGCAGCTACATCATTTAATACTCTTCTGAAATATGCTGCAGTACTGGCATAATGAGTTCCTGATTTGGGACCCTGAAGAATGTGATGGTGCAACAAGGATTTCTCTCCCTGTGAAGCATCTCTGGTCTCCAGATATCATTGTTTATGAGTTGTAAGTTTTCCAGATCTAAATTTTCTTTAAATACTAATTTTGCAAATACAATGTGAAAATACGTTTGTAGTTTTGAAGGCATTGCATAGACACAGCTTACACACTGAGGATAAACATACTGAATTTACTTCAAAATTTTAACTGTGTTAAAAAAAAAAACAACTTAAAAAGAGGAAAAAAGCTATTTCCTCAACTAAAACAATTGCTGTTTTAAAAACCAATTGCATAAATTTAGTTACAGCTAACTATTTTTGTTTTGTTTGAGTTTTTTTTTTTTCTCACAGCAAGTTATATTTGTACTTCAATATTACCAAGACTGTCTGAACCAGCTGAGATGTTGCACAGAATATCCCACAATTTAGCATCATGTCCAAATGAAGAGCCAAACAGATCGAGCCTCGAGCTCTACATTTTTTTTTTTTTTTTTTTAATGATCATAGCACTCTCCCCTCACAGCAAGAAGGTCTGGGTTGAAATACTGGAGTCTGAGGTCCTTTCAATGTGTGCATAGGTTTGCTCTGGGTATGATTATAATTTAAAAGAATTGGGCTAGTAGACAATGATTGAGCAGCAGAGAAACAGAGTAACATGGGAAAATATTTTTGATAACTTTAAACATCTGGATGCCTCAACATGTCTGATACAAGCAAAAAGAGGATTACTTGTAGCATTTAGTGGCAATATCAAAAACAATATGCACACATTCACAGCACTGTCAGCTGGTTTTGAGTCAATCACAGAAGGGGGCTATTGCGCCCCTATGTGGGGAAAGCAGGCAAAGACATCCCTGAATATTGAATTAGGTCAGTAGTAGCACCATTAATTTGAGTTACAGAAGCCCGAGTAAAATTCAGATGTAGAAATAGGTCACATATTTGAATAACATCTGTAATTAACACACACACACACACACACACACACACACACACACACACACACACACACACACACACACACACACACACACACACACACATACATATACACATTTTTGACCCATGTATGAAAGACTTCAATATAAATGAAAGGAATTTAGAATTTATGCCTTCTTTGCTTAGTTTCAATATTGATAGTTCTTCAAACTGCAATAAAAAAGTGTAATATATTGTATTTACATTCACAGTGGGAGTAATTGAAATGTTAATGTTGTGTCTTCAACCCTGCCCAGTGTGGATGATGATGTTTCTCAGGCGTGTCCTTACGTCTACGTTAACCACACCGGACATATCCGCTGGGACAGGATGCTGCGGCTCGTCTCTGCCTGCAACCTGGAGATCTTCAGCTTTCCTTTTGATGTACAGAATTGTACATTTACCTTTGGCTCTTACATGCACACCAGTGAGAAAAAAAAAAACTTCCTTTCTTAACATTACCAAATCATAGCATATGTAAACTCCTTTACCAGTATTGAAAAATCAACATGATCATACCAAACTATAGAACAGGTGAAATGAGATGTGTAACGAACGAATATTCACAAAATTGAATGGTCTGGTTTCCTTCACTGTTGCTGTCTTTCATAGTACGGGATGTGAGGGTGAGTCCAGCCTTGACTTTTAAAGAGATGTCTGGAAACTCCAAACGTTACCTTGAAGCCAGTGGAGAGTGGGAGCTGGTGGATATACTGGGAGAGACCTCCATCCTTCAGTTTGGAATCGACGAGTGGGACATCATCACCTTTTGGGTCAGAGAAAAGCGCTTTCACAGACATTTTCAGTCAAAGTATTGTCAAAATTTTTATTTTATTTAATATTTGCTTCAGTCTTGATGTCAGGATGGAGTCATATTCATCACAGCAAATTGTGACCCATTTCAACTGTCGGCTTTAATTGTTCTGCAGGTGGTGATAAAGAGGCGTCCGGTGCTGTATGTGGTCAACCTGCTGATCCCCAGCTCCTTTCTCATGCTTATTGACATCCTGTCGTTCTACCTGCCCCCCCACAGCGTTGACCGTGCCTCCTTCAAAATGACACTCATCTTGGGCTACACAGTCTTCCTGCTCATCATGAACGACTTGCTGCCCAGCACAGCAAATGGCACACCTATTATAGGTCAGAGGTTTCAAACAGCTGTTTCACAATATGGAAAAGTATCCCAAGATACACAACTTTCCTTCTCTGAAGAAGAGTGCAGTCTTATCGGGGAGTTTTTGAAAGCTACAATCCTGAGTGATTTTCCAAAAACCTGAGATGTAGTAAATTATGACACAAACACCCTTTTCAAGAGCTTTTTCTTTGATGTACATAATCTGCTGTCTGATTTTTTTTCTTTTTTTTTTTTTTTCTGAATATGTTTCAGGAATTTATTTCTCAGTGTGTCTGGCTCTCATGGTAATCAGTCTTCTGGAAACTGTTATCATCACCAATGTCCTCCACCACAGCTCCATGAAGTACCAGGAGGTCCCTAATTGGGTCAGAGTGGTTGTCCTCAAGCATATAGCCAATCTCATTTGTTACCGCTGGCCTGATGATGTCCAACCCCCATCTGTAAAGCCGCAGAATAAGACAGTTGACTCGTCCAATGACAGCTCAGGACCGTGGATTATTGAACCAGCCGGCCAAGCGCCCACTGAACAGCCAACCAGCAACCCACCTACACACAGTGGAGCCAGTGAGTATTGCTCCACCATATCATAACACTGTTTGCACAGCACCTTATAGCAGAGCAAAAACAATCCAACGAGTAAAATGTAATTTAAAAAAAAGAGATGAACAAAAATAATAATAAAAGCAGGACCAGACATATGCAAGTTTCTCGTAGGAAGATATCTGTAAAATCTTAAATGTTACCATAAATTGAGAAACTGATATCAAATCTAAGTATTACACAACTTAGTGAGAAGGATTATTTGGCCTGGATTGAAGTACGGCAAATGTGAAATTTGTATTGAAAGGACACATTGTGTTTGCAGAAAAATGTATTTTGCTTTAGTAAACCTATGAGTGCAAAGCACGTACAAAGATTTCACAAATGAAAAGCATCTAAGTAACATCAGGAGAGTCATGACAATGGATTCCAATAGCTATTAGTTAAACAGCTTATAGTGTGAAAACCATCAGGCGGTTTGGCATTCAATAAAAAAATTATACTTGGTGCGAAATTAATCAAATCTCTGCAGACTTGGTAGGACTGGAGTGGCATCCTCAATCTGAGACACATATGAGCTGAAGCGCTAATAGAAAATTTCACAAAGAATTCTCTTACTGTTGGAGTATTTGTAAGAAATTGTAATAATCTTGCAAAATCTTTGGATGTAATCCTGTGTAATCCCTCTTTTCCGGTGTTAGGTATATCTGCTATGCCAGAGCTTTCGCAGATCTGTCAGTACCTGGGCGACCTTCGGGCTCACCTCACATCCCTACAGAAGGAGAGTGAGCTGCAGGACCAATGGTGTCATGTGGGATATGTCCTCGACTTCTTGCTTTTTAGGATCTACCTGCTGCTTATCACCTTCTACGCATTAGTCATCATCTCCATGTGGTGTGTCTGGATTAGCCAATCCTAAAAATGTGACCATGAACCCAGACATTAAAAAAAAAAAAATATCATTGTGTTGTGTAATGTTGTTCCTGATTAGCAGAAAATGTGCTGTGCAATGTGGGTGGTTTCCAAGCAATACAGAATAAACTTGTTAATTTATTGGTCGGAAAACACAGATTATGGATTGTAAAATACAAGCATTTTGACTAAATACTGACTGACTTTGATTTGAATACATCTAAACAGACTAAATATATTAGTAGATACATAAGTGTTTGTGTAATTTGGGACAAAGTCAGCTGTTAGCTGACGCTTTAAGTAAATTGGTGTCTTTTCTACTGAAGCTCTGGCTTTGTGTGTTCACACTGTATGTTTTGAAATGACAATTTGCTTTGACGACTGGACTAACCTTGACTTTTGTGCTTCACATACTTTCCAGTTTTTCATTTCAAAAGCAGTACCATAGCTACAGGTTTTAATGGGTAAAGACATAGAATATTATAATTGGGGTTGACGCTTGTGATTTAATGGCAGATTTAATCACAATAAATTGCCTACTGCAGAAAACCACAAAATTCCAAAGTGTTGACTTATTTCTTAATAATTTGTGAGCACATCCTGATTTTTGTTTATTGTTACATTCATCCCTGAACTGGGCGCGTGGCCCTCTACTGGCCTGTTAAAATAAAGTAGCTTTACCTATGACATACATACATAAAATGCACACATAAAACAATGTATAAACAGTTGAAGAGCTGCACTGCTGCTGTCTCTCTCTCTTGCCCCTGATCACTGAGCAGCTGGCAGAGTTAACACTGGTGCTCATCTCTTTTCCACAATAGTCCTGTTAGATGTGGAAGGTGTGCCTCATTAATCTTGAAATACTCATAACAACAACATGGCTGATATTTGACTTTAATGAGCGGTGAGATTAGCGAGTATCTGCAGCATATTCAATGCATTAGGAACCTTAAACAGTTGCTGATCTTACATTAGGATGTGTGCTGCTGTATGCATGTTGTTCATTTATCAGCTTGTCTGTCGCCACTTCTTTTTTTTTTTTTCATTGCTCATTAAATCTGTTTGTTTCAGGAAGTGATAATATTCAAACTGCAAAGCATCTTCTATTAAACTGATATAGCTTTATGAATGAATCAATACTCGGTCTGAATCTCAATCACTTGAAGATAATATAACTGAGTTCATCAGTTAAGACACATTTCAAAGAATGTGTTCTACAATTCCATTTAGCAGACACTTTTTTCCAAAGTGATGTACAATACTGGAGGCAGTTCAGGGTTCAGTGTCTTGCCCAAGGACACTTCAACATGCAGACAGGAGAAGCCAGGAATTGAACTCGAACTCCCTCGATTGTGGGACGACTGCTCTCCCCACTGAGCCACATCGGCCCGTCAGTCCATGTGTTAAAGTACAATCTAACTCATTACTGAAGCGAGAGAGCATCCTCAGCCCCGAAGAAAAGCCATCAAAATTCAATATAGCATGATTTTTCCCCAAAATATCCAAATTAGATGACATGTTTGCCATTTGAAAACAGGACACTAAAAGATCTACGTTCTACGTTCTGTGTTTTCAGAAATTCATTGTGGGATGGTTACAAAGGTTATGTTCACTGCATGAGTGGCGCAGTGTTTAGAACCACTGCCTCATTGTGGGCTCTAGTGGACTTGACATATGAGGTTTATTTGTCTTCCTTCTTGATTTGGGGCTCTGAAGTTGCTGTCGGTCTGTGTGGGTCGCTGTGTGACTGCTTGATCTGTGATGGAGTGTCTTAATAAAGCAGGCATGGAAGATGAATGCATTAGTCAATCAATAATGGTAAAATGAATTTGAGGTCTCTTCTATCTATTGAGACAATTAAATGGATTGACAAACTGAAAATTGATCATCTCTGTGTGATGTGTGTGTGTGTGTGTGTTTTCTATGTGTGTGTGACTTCAGCATAATCAAAGGACTCCAGTAAAGACTTCATTAAAGACTTTTATTTATTTTGTACCAAAATAGGCAGTTAGAGCAGGGATAAATATTATAATATGTTAATATGTTAGATATAGATCCATATCTGTAATAGATTCTTTGCATCGGTGCTTTACTCTAACAGACAGTGGCATGGTCCCCCGGCACAAAAACACAGCCAGAGTCATATAGAGAGTCAGATTCTGTCATCTGATAAACACCACTCATCTACTTCAATCAGTGAGGATAACAGATGGAGAGAAGTTTAGTTAAGCTGGACATTCTGCGAGGAAACATTAAAGCTTTAATCACACATGTGGTAAAAACGGTGCATCATTTGGATCTAAGCGCTACTCTCATGACAGAACAGTCTTTCTGTATGTCTCTGGTCTCCAGTCAGCTTGGAGAAGTAGCCTCAGGGGGGCTGAGGGTGAAGATGGGTAGTCAGTGGCTGACAAGGTCCATACAAGGGGCTGTGTTACCAAAAGCATCTTGAATGTTACACGTAAAAACGGGATTCTCGTGATGATTCAGTTTACAGTCCAATTCTTGACCTCAGCACTCATCCGAGTTCTTGTGTCAACTGGTCACACTGAGTTTTTTTTGCACAAATATCAAGCATTAGATTTCCACTTTTACTCAGCAGATGGTCCTCACAGATGTCTACTTTCAACCCTGAATGATGAAGTTCTGGCAAAGCTGATCGAGAGTCGACATACACAACATGATTTGAATTGAAGGTGATTTAGATGATGTAAACAAAGTCATGTTGACATTAACTGATGGCCCTGTCAGTTCTTGTTATTCAGGGAAAACTCTGACCCACTGTTTCATCAATGGGATGGTGTAAGGTGATGTTAAATGAACCAAAAAAAAAAAAAAAAACACCCTTCCATTTTGGAAATTGACAGCATCAAATGTTTGTGGCCAAAACCTGCTGGCCCATGAATACCAATGATCATATTGTTTAGTCTGAACAAATGTTGGACTAGAGCCCTGTTTCAGTAGTCTCACTGCACCTTTCAGCAAAGAGAGTAGACATTTGTGTGATCATATTGAAAATGCAACCCATATCTGGATAATATCAACAAAGGAAATAAGCATAGGTGTTACATGCATAAACATACCGAGTGCTGAGGCCATACATGGGGACCGTTATAGTAGTCATTTACATGAGCTGAAACCGAACTCTCAAACAGAAAGCTCAGCATGGAAGAAAAAAACAAAACAAAAACAAAAACATGTTGGCAAAAATGCTAATGCAGCGGATTAGTTCATGTTGCTAGCAGGTTTCACTTCAAAATGAGCAGTGGCATACAGTAATATTGTCCAAGAACGTTGTTCCTTTAAACCAGCATATTGATCACTGCAATAAAAGTGAGTGCATCATATCACCATGCACCGAAAGAAAAGACCCACCCAAAAAAAAAAAAAAAAAAGTTTTAAAACACTGGAACGGTATCAGCCCTGTCGCACAAAGATGCTTTTAAGAAACCAGCCCTCATTAGTGCAACTACAGTAAGAAGGAAAGCTGTAATGATGATGCTGATGATTATGATCATGATAGCGATGATGAAGATGATGATACACTGTTAAATGTGGAGCGCTTAACTATGTCTCAGTGATGTGGAAGGAAGAGGAGGAGGAGAGCAATGAAGCTACGAGATAGAGAGGAGGGAGAGGCAGTGGATAGAAAGGCAAGAAAAAAAAATCCCTTATGGGAACGAAAACTCGGAGACAACAATCAAAAGTACTTATTGGAAAATTTCACGATTGAGTAAAATTTAGAACCTATGTGAAAGACAGAAGCCAAAATCTCTCACTTTTCATTATGCTCACGAATTAAAGCTACTTGGAAAATGAATCTCAGATGATTTGAGTATCTTAGAGGAACACCTGCATCTTGAATGTTACACGTGAAAACAGGATTCTCGAGATGATTCAGTTTACAGTCCCATTCTTGACCTCAGCACTCATCTATCTACTTAAAGGTAGAAATGCACATGACAAGAAGAAAAGTGTGTTCTGACTGCATTTGTGATCCCGTCCCATACAACTCTGCCGCATGAATACTTCATTAGATTCCGGTCATTACCCAACTTTCCTTTTATGAATACTAATTGTTCATCATTGTAGCTTGAGCCTAATTTTCTTTTATTCCATCCAGTTTTCTTGCTGTATACAGATACTTGGATTATTTCAGTTTAAGGGATATAAGGCTTCTGACAGACACCCAATGGAGCAGGTGAGGATGAGCCCAGATTCTACTCTCAGATTGGTTGTTTCTACTTGGGAGCCACATGTGAAATTATAAAGATTGTTTTGAAAGAGTATTAAAGGTTTTGCTCACATCACTTGCCTAAAACTGGGGAAGATCTATGAGTTTTGGTCTCAACTCATAAGAGTAGATTTTTTTAACATGATTCTCAGAGGTTTGATAAATAAAGGCCCAGAGCCTTGGATACTCCACCACCACCATTAAGAGGCTGTATACTCATTTTTTAATCATTCAGTAACAAAACAGTGATGGAATACATTTTACTTTACTTAGCTAAATATAATCTAATTATTTTTTTCCGTTTATACTTTTCAACCATTTAGCAATGCCTCAATCACAAAAAAAAAAAAAAAAATCTAAATCAATAATTATTTTTGTTCTTGCTAGATGTCTAACCAGTAAAGTTTGATTTTGCCTTCATGCCAAAAAGCTGGGGACCATACGTTACTTTCACCTCACATCTAAAATCAGCTGAAAGAGAAAAGGAGGAAATGAGGGAATGAGTTGATGAAGGAGATGAGAAAACTGTGGAGAAAGACAAGAAAGACAAACTCTAAATGTGCATGATGCCGTGAGCAGAGACAGACAGGGAATCAGGAGATCAAGATTTTGTCCCAAAAACATGCTCTTAAAGCTACAGCGTGCAAAAGTCTGCCTCTTGGTGACAATATTATCATTACAAACCCATACATGAATGCATTACCCTTCGTTAATATGAAAACAACAACGACAACAACAATAAGAAGAACAATAATGAACTAAATCAGATAATGGTACATGTCGCCTTGATTTGAAACCACCTCCTTAAACATTAAGGAACTGAGCTGTATGACGATCCACCAACAGGCTGCTGGACAGACATGAGCTTCTCCCGCTTCAGGGAGCAGCAGTCCCAGATAGTCCCAGCCTCGCCCCGCTTTGTGTGCTTGTGTAAATATGCACATGTGTAGAGATGTGTGCGTACAAGAGAAGTAGAGGGAGAACGAGAAAGAAAGAGAAAGAGAAAGAGAGAGAGAGCGGAAGCAGGCCGATAACAGAAAATTAGACAAGTGTAGAGAGAGCAATGTGTGTGTAAATATGCTATATGTGTATTGTTTATTCAGAGTCGCTCCTTCGTGGGAACCCAGATGTATGGACCAGATTGCTCCTCGATGATCTGCTTCACCTGTGCGTAAACTTCTTCCAGAGTTGAGCCCTGAACGATACCTGCAATCAGAGCAATGGAAGAGTCAATGAAATAAAAGTACTATCTATCTATCTATCTATCTATCTATCTATCTATCTATCTATCTATCTATCTATCTATCTATTACAACACAGTTCAAGATTTTTGTGCTTTTTGCCCTTTACCCAGCATAGTGACCTCCGGTGAATGAATTTAGAAAAGCAGTTGCTTTGATCAAAATAACTACATTTGAAAATTCTTGTATACGTTTTACTTCATGTGAGGTAGAACGGGCCCTGAACAAGCTTTTGTACATGTAGGGCTGCCACAGTGTGAGTGTGTTTTACAGGTAACTAACCGGTGAAGTACTCTGTGAACTCCTGCTCCAGTTTGACAGCTCTGTCAAAGGTCTTCCTTGCCTGCTCCTCGGTGAAACGCTTATTCATCTCTCTGCAGAAGCAAATGAACAAGAGGATTAGATAAATGAAATGCCACAACAAGATATGGGCTTAAAAACTGTTTTCCACACATTTATATAAACTAAGTGACCAAACTGATTTGAGCTCCATTGCTGTGATGTTATGATTTTTGACATTCGTTGAAGTGGAATTGAGATGCTGCACTAACCATGCAACAATCATTTTATATTGTATTTTGAATGATGCCTCAGAAAATAAACATCTAACAAGTGTTTTACAAAAGAGGAAAATATACTCTGTGTTCACATGAATTTAACAAGCCTTGGCAAATTTACAGTGTCACTGTGTATGTTCCATTTTCATGTAAAACATGGCAGTTTTGCAACATAAATTATCGGTATTTTTATACTGGACTTATTAATGAAAAGAAAATATCGGCATGAAGTGATTTAGAAAAATGGATAGATTCATATTTGCTATTTTAAACTTAGAAATGTCATTAAGGTATAATTTAATGCCATACATTTATGATGTTGTTGCACAGTCACATTTGGATTTTTTTACATAATGTTTAAATTATGTTTGACATGACGTTTCTGCAGTTGTGACTTAATCAACATGGTCATAGTTGACAAAGTGGTGTAAATGTTGGGATATTTAAGTCTTTGTAGAATGTCAATATGCTCCCATCCATAGTAGTTTCTATTGTCTATTTGACGACAGAGCTCAACAGAGGCTAAGAAATGTACTTGCAGGTTAAACTCAATATTGTCTGTGATTTGGAGGTGGTCTCAAAATGTTTATGTTACTTACAGAATGTTGTCAACATTGCGTGGTCTGATGAGGATAGCGATGGGATGGAGGCCTGCCATCTGGAGACGCTTTATCGCATTCCCTGATACATCCAATATGCAGTGTTTACCCTGACAGACGGACAGAGAGAGAGACAGTACATGTGAGGTACTCTGCCAACAGTCATTTACTCTGCTTCCTTTGCAGGACTTGCCCCTCATTTACCTCCAAGCAATCCTCTATTCACCGTGCGTCAGTCAGTCTCACCTTGTCAGCAACCTCTCTGACGGACTGTATGCTCGTTCCATACAGATGATTGTTGTACTGTCCGGCCTCAATGAACTTGTGTTCCTGTATCTCCCGCTCCATGAGCTCTCTGGAGGACATGAAGTGGTAATCTCTACCGTCCACCTCATAGTCCCGCCGTGGCCGTGTGGTGTCTGAGGATGAGAGTGTTCACATGTTACGCTAAAGGAAAACATAGTATCAGTGTCTCAGACTGTCAACAAGAAGCCAGCATTAAAAACAGTCACGATATAACCACTGATAGGATAATGTAATAAATAGGATATTGTTTTAAATGAACCATCCATGTTCTTGGTGTGAATTAATTTACAAGAGATGTCATCTGAAAATGATTTACCCTTTATATTACATTAGAGCCAGATCTGATCTATTAAGGGTTTGTAGGTATGAAAACAGAGTTAAAGTAACCCAGCATCCAAATTCTATTCAACTCATTGGCCTTCATGAATGTGAAATATCGGTATGTTATCCATACATTAAATACTGTGACGAGTTTATAGTAATTGATTAATGTACAACATGCAATGAGATGAACAATGTCTGGTAACATTTGCATAATTTGTAGGTGTTTTTAATGCATCTGAATATAGGAGGTACAAATCGGCTCAGCATTTAGCAGCAACGCTGATGTTCCAGTCAGAGGCATTGATTCACCTGGCTCTACATAAGTTGCAGCCTTTGATGTGATTCACAGTGGATTCATAGTTGATGACTTGTAGAGTAAATTAGAATAGAGCATTACTTTAATAATCCCAAACTGGGAAATTCTGGAAAATGCATGCAAACTGCATGTATAATCTATTTGTGTGAGCATGTAAACTACCAGTCCTTTAGCTGCAGATCAACTTGGGAGCTTGTTTATCTTGCCTGGAGATTTTTGAGTCAACACTTTTTGATGTTCTGGAGAAAATAACAAACTTCCCTGGGAGGGGAGTAATGACTTTAGCTCATCTGAAACAATATTAAGTCATTAAAATGGCCATCCAATTCCCTTCAATTTATTTTTAACTTAAAAACTAAAATAAACATAAAAATAAACTGATATTGAGCTTGAAAAACAACTTCTGAATTAAACCAAGAGTTGTTTAAATCATCATTATAAACAACCCCTGTCTCCAGTGTGGCCTCCAATACAAAGTTTATGTCGCCTGTACAGCTTGTTGACAGATTATACGATGATTTGGAGAAACTCACGTGGGACGCAGGAGCCAAACTTGTCGGGGAACTCGGAGATGAGATCGTCGTTGACCCGATCCTTCATTGGTCCGAGTACGATGACTGGCCGTGTGTAATTAACTTGAAAAGCAAAAATGAAAAACTTAGTAACGTCATTCACATTGCCAACACTAAACAGGAAAACTGTTTCCCCTTTTTTTAATAAAACCCTAATAAATCAAATACATGTAAAACCTTGATACAAATCTGTGCTAACTGACGTTGTAAATAGGGAGAAAGTGTAAGACATTTAAACTTGATGTGTTTTCCTTTAGTAGAACTAATCTTATGCATGTTTAAGACGACGGTCATTATTTCCTACTATCTGAGATAGATATTCTAAGAATTTTCTGCACTCAGTTGATCTGACTGTTCATTTAGCACCCTGATAATAGTTAATAGCAAAGAAGCTGCAGCTATTCAGTTTTATATCAGATTGATTAAGAGAAAGCCAGCCTACAATTGTATTAGTTTACATATAAGATACTCAATCATTAGAACTGATGCACTAATTTTCTACATTGGATTGTGCATTGGTGGCCTCAGAAATTCCTTTTTGAAACTTAATAATTAAAATCCAACAATAAAATTATATAGACTCAATTAAAAGTATTATGGTGATCATAATAAATACTCAATATCGAAACAATTTGTTTTTAATTGGCACAGCTTTCTAAACTTACAATTTGAACAGTGTAATTAAAACACATCTTCAAGGAGAAGTTGGATTTAACTTTATATTCATAATCAAAGTTGGGGGGATCTTTTTTTCAGCTTACTTTTTTCAATTTCACTGTAAGGATATTCAGGAGCATTACTTTCTCAGAACAACATATAAAGAAAAAAAAATCTAAATATTAAGAGAAGGGTGATGATAAACAGTTATTCACTGACCTTCCTGTTGCATAACAGGCTGGTAGGTAAGGAAGGCTTCCTCCTGGCCAGCTGCTTTCAGAAAACAGAAAATAGCAACATACTGTAGTAACTGACGGTTCTGTGACAAATCACACTCGTGTCTCCTCTACGTTCAGAACAAACTTCTTCAGCAGCTCTGGCAAAGCAGGCTGGAGAAGAAAAGAAACAGCAACTCGCACACAAGCACTCACATGCACAGAAAACAATATACACGGCACACAGACACACAGGTGCATGTACACAGGACAGACTCGCAAGTACACACAGAAAAAAACACACGCACGCAAACACACGCACACGCACGCACACACACACACACACACACACACACACACACACACACACACACACACACACACACGCACACACACACAGCTGCAGCCGCCTCAAGTAGCTGAGGCTTGATAGAAGTGGCAGAACAGAGAGGAGAGGTGAGCAGGAAGAGGGAGAAAGAAGCCGAGGGAAGAGGGAAAGACAGAGGAGGGTCTAGACTTACAGGAACTACTCTCACTATCGCTGGTGCCAGAGGTTACCAGCTCTGGAAGGACAAGACAGGTCTTAGTCAGCAGCGCGCACACACACGCACGCACGCTCACACACACACACACACACAAACGTTCAGCTACGAAGACGTGCACACAACAACATACATTCAGTGACAATGCTCATTCAGAAAAAAGCATCAACAAAACATTTTTCAGTTTTCAAAACTATTTCATGGGAGCTCCTGCAACCCAGTTTCTTTCTGAGTCCACAGATCCATGAGAGGATGCAACAACTCTGTTCAAAACATGATTCATTAGGCCAAAATGTCAGTTAAACATAATGAATATTTATTTTCCTGAGAAAGAAGGTGAAAACAGACACCGTTGTGAGAGTTTTGACAACTGTGTCAAAGTCTCAAATTTCTTTTGAGATTTTTTTTTCTAAAACCAAAAACTAGGTAATATGTCTATTATCAAATCTTAGTCTGTTGTCCACATTAACACTAACAGAAAACACATGGTGTAAAGTGCAGACATACTGACAATGTTCATGGATTTATCATGCTGGCAAACCAAACCAAAGTCAATAGTTGTCAGAATTTTTCATTTCACTTTTATTTTAAACTCTACTATAAAAGTTTTGCGTGGAAAAAAGAATTTTTCCAAATTAATCTTCCCCACTTCATTCTCTCACCTCACAGATGTCTTACACTTGAGAACGGCCTGTGAAAAAAATACCAAACCAGGGCCAAACCTAATTAAAGACCTCAGCTTTTGTTTCCCTGCCTTGGCAGAAAGAACCCATTTTGCTGTAACTTACTAATATGTGGATAAATTGAAAGCTATGTGAAAACTGATGCTTCTGTGCAGAGAGTAGATTAGAGGTTTGGAAATGGAAGATGTTCATATTACGTAGCCTTGAAGAAACGTAAACTAATGCACTGTTCACTTCACTCTCCATCTTCTTCAGTCGTTCCCCAGTGAAATAAAACATAAATCTTTTTATTTTTCACTCTGCAGAAGCTTCGCTGAGGCTTGGCAGGGCATCCAGTTACATACACTGACCAGTGGGTGTCACTGATGGTGAGAGCGCCTACCTTTATCATCCTGATCCTATAAAGAGTGAGAGACAGGGAGGTAGAGGGAGCGAGGGAGAGAGAGAGACAGAGAGAGAGAGAGAGAGAGGGAGCGAGGGAGAGAGAGAGAGAGAGAGAGAGAGAGAGAGAGAGAGAGAGAGAGAGAGAGAGAGAGAGAGAGAGAGCAAGCATTATTCATCATATTAAAAAGCAATAACAGCACCATTTTGCTATAAGCACAAGTCATAGGTTAAGTGCAGGCACGCATGCACAGGGAGTCTATTGACTAATACTCAACTTTACCTGCAAAGAATCCCTCTCACTCTGAAAGTGTATGCATTTCATTGTGTGTGTGTGCGTGTGTGTGTGTGTGTGTGTGTGTGTGTGTGTGTGTGTGTGTGTGTGTGTGGGTTTGTGTGTGGGTTTGTGTGTGGGTTTGTGTGTGTGCACTAGTGGGATCATTTTTAATTATCATCTCCTCACTATGCCGGGTGGCTGATTGCAGTGCTGCTGATTCATGCGGTGTGAAGAAAACAGAGGGAGAGCGTGAGCTGACAACACAGAGATATCAATAGCTCCCGTTAAACCTGCGTGTCAGATTTCATCATCACATGGTGTGAAGTGCGATTCAAGTCACGTTGTTGTCTCATCTCTGAACTTAAACTGGAGTTTTGCACCCAAATAATGAATGCAATGCATTTTTCAGTGTATTTTTAATTTGTCCTTAATTAATAGCTAACAAGCGCCGTTGCTCCAACAAGCCAAAGGTGGGTTGACCCAGTCACCGTTATTCAGAGATTCATTAACATGCTGTTTGAGAAGATCAGACGAGCTGTTACAGTGATGTTGCAAATAATTATAATTAGAAGTAAAGAAGCACAAGGGCGGGATGGATGAATATTTCCCAGTGGTTTTGTTTGATTTTAATTAATGTGGCTGGAGGTCATTTTGAATAATCCAGCAAAAAAATGCACAACTAAAAAAATGTAGTTTATTCTGTGGTTTGTCACTGACTAGCAAACACTAGAGAAGGTTTGTGGGGGTCCAGTGACTATTGCCCCCAAAGCCCCAGTCTTACATATCATCCCAGTCCAGTATTACTCAAGTATTTTAAAACTGCAATTTGAAAAATTTAATGGTAGGATTGTACTAATATTCATTCCTCAGAACAAATGGACTGTATCAGTGTGTCTCAGTGTGGTTGGGTTTTTCTCAATTTTCTCAATTTAAAACAGAGTAATGTCAATGTTTTTGTAATATTAAGATCAAGACATTTTCACCTTGAAATCAATTACGTGCCGTGGCTTAAAAAAGACTTTTTGGTCTTTAGAAGTTGTGGCAAAAATTTACTTCTGTTCGTCGTGATGTGAAAAAAGATTGTGTCTATAGTCAAAACACAAATACCTATGAAATTACAGACACACTGCAAGTAAAATGAAACTCACTCAGGTGCTTCCTGGTGAAAATATACTGTCTTTAAAATGATTACAGTAGTTTTTGAAGCATTTCATGCTCTTGCAGCAGTATATTCACAGCATATGAGTTTGTGATAAATCAGCTTTAAGTGTTCTAACACGAACTTTAAATTTTTTAGCAATGTTACTGATTAAGTGTTTTAAATGTACTATTTTATTGTTTAGATAAATATCTTATTGTTAAAGTTACAGTTTTGTTTGTTATTTTATCATTAAATTGTTTCCATTTGGTCTCTTAAAAGTATTTCCAATCTTGATCCCTTAGTTTTGGAAGTCACTTTTAAATGTTTCAATTCATTAATCTCAACAGTATCTTCATGCAGATTATTTGTTGATTTTTTCGTCCACCCTCCCACACCTCGTATATCCCTGATTTCACACTTAGTCTGTATTTAAAGACTTGACCTTTTACCTTGGATTTTTTATTTTTTTTGTCACTCAGTTATTATTATCTGATTTACTAATAAAGAGAAGTGACAATCCTATCTTGGATGACTTAAAGCAGAGTTGTTGAATGTTTTTGCAGAAGTGGCCTGCTGGAGATATGTTCAAGCTGCTTTTATCCACTGTGACAGACAGTCAGAGTTTAGAAGACATTTTCTGCTTTTCTCAGCAGCTCTCTAAACAAATCTGTCAGCAGCTGCTCTTAATGAAGCAGTGATGTGCCTTCAGATGATTACTGAGGGTTTATCTTGCACTTCACTGAATTATTTAGGGTTTTGTTCTTTTGCTTTTGTTCTAAATTTTATTTTGCTTCGTTGCTTCATTCTTAGTAGGCTTCAAAGAACACTGAGCCACCATGTAGTCCCATAATGAAGCATTTTATGTTACAACTACGGGAGCTTCAATGTTTTCAAAGCACATATAAATACAGTTAATACATTAATAACCCTTTTGCCTTACATTTAATGACAAATTGGTTATTTTCTCATCAGCCCTTCCAAAACATGGCTGAAGAAATATGATTCCAGAGCTTGATCCTCATTTTGATTATTATCAGTCAGTTAAACAAAGCTATGTCACTGTGTGTCAGAACTGTCTTTGTACCTGCTGTAACACCATGCTGACTCATGCTAACCCATCTCATCCAGATTTGATATTCTGAATGCACAGAAACAGATTAACCCACATTTTCCATGGTATTATTATCTTGTCAGGAAGTCTAATTTGAGAATATGTCTTCTGGATACCTGATATTCAGTTTTCTTTTCTTAAGTCCATTTTATACAGAGACTTTTGACTTATAGAATTTTCTCGAAAATGGTTTTGGAGTCATGGCGATGAAGTATGAAGGATGAAGTATGCCTGCCAAATAAGACCTTTGTAAAACTTGATCCTTATATTAGGATTTACTTTGTGGTTTTAAGGCAGTTTTAGGGCTAATGGTAATACTGACACCTACCGATCTGTCCTGAGACCGTGAGGTTCTGACCGTCTTTAGTCTCGACCTCTCCTTCTTCTCTGCCCTGCAAGGAAAAGAGGAAAACGACAAGATGTTCAGCACAAGAATTTGAAAGAAATGTTTTCCTCCCGACGGCTCTGCTCCTACTGTGGAGACGTTTCTATCTCCTGAGTTTAAATTTAGATTTGTCACTTCCTGTGCTGGGCTATTTCCTGCTGTGATCAAATCAAACGCCAAAATTTCAATTACTGTGAAACTCTGGGAAGAGCCGTTGTAAAAAAAGCCAAAAGTGTTTTAGTATAAAGTCTTGTAGACTTTATACTAGATGAGTGTCCCTTTGATGATCGCCTGCAGAGTGGTCAACAAAAACAAGAACTGATGCATTTCAACTGTAGACTGTCTCACGCCAGAGGTCACTGATGGTATCTGAACCCTGAGAAGTTTTAAAATGAAAGAGTAACCTCACTGAATAATGTCTGATCTGCTTTGAGCCCTTTCTGAGGTCAGAATTAAGAAGACGGCAGAAGTGAAGGAAAGTCGATGGAAAAGAGACGAATTGTGGGAAGTGGGACCGGAGGGAATAGGTGAGGACAGTCTGAAGGACAGCCAATCACCTGAGAATAAGAAATGAAAATGACAAGAGAATAAAGGAGACTGCATTATAATAGGAGGGAGAAGAGGAAAAGATGAGCCAGTGGAGAAGTGGATCAGAATCACTACAGAGAAAGAAAAGTACAAACAGAAAAATGAGGAAAAGTAGGCAAATGATTACAAAAAAAAGACGAAGGATGATCAGAAAAATAATAAAAATATAAGAAAAATAGTAACAAAACAAGAGACGGCAAAGGATGATGGAGATGAGAGGGCGGGGCAGACGTGAGGTGAGGGGAAAAGTTCAGAGACAGAAGCAAGGGAGAAGAAGAGATGACAAAGAAGCTGAGCAGACAGACAATACTTTGATAACAGAGGAGACTGAAAGGGTGGCATATAAAAAGAGTGAATCTGGCTGATTCTCTTTCCTCACAAAATCAGTCATTACCAAATCATACTCCACTGTCATCATCACAATATCTTGGATTTAAACGACTCCTATGTCACCCAGAATAATGTATTGTTGCATTATGTTTAATAGTTCATGTAAATTCAGTTAATGCCACAGCTTCAGGCCTTTTATTTGAATACAGTTTTTGATTCGCTTCAGTTCGCCAGCCTGTTTGATTAACAATGTCTATTAATACCCTTCTACCAAACTCGTGGGTAACACCCTCTCTCCGCTCCATTTACTCACTCCCACTCATTCTTGTTACCTCTGATTCTGATTCCTTACTTTCTCTCTAACTCTCTTCAATCCAGCACATCTTCACTTCCCAGCCTCGTGCTTTTCTCATTTCTCCCCTCCCTCTTTCCACTCCTCATCGTCACCTTCCTCAGCAGCCAGAGGTGGCAACACCACTTGTGCTAAATTGCCTCCTTCTTGCACTTCGATATACCTATCAGCATCTGTCCGCCACCTTCTCCACAGAGGACAGACACATGGAGATAGCGGTGGAGAGAGGCGAGAGGAAGGAGGATTTCTCAGTTTCCATCACAGGGTAACATTCAGCTGAATCTACATAATGATGATAACTGCAGTGACATGAGTCAGGAGATAAACGACACTCGATTAAAAAAAAAGAGGCTGCCAAGCGTCTTAGCCTTCAGTCTATAGCTGTACCAAACAAAATGCTACAACATTTTCACAGAAGTCAAAACTATGTATAAACTGATTTTTTTTCTTCTTTTTTTTTTGCAAACAGTTCTAGGAGCAGAACCCAAGGATAAAGTAAACAGATTCAGACTTTATCACTCCTGCTTTTTTTTTTATTTGTTTGTTTTTTTACTGTGAGTGATATATTTCTAGCTAATTTACCACGTAATGAACCAGAAGTGTTTGAACAGGTCAAGGAAGCCCATGTTTTCTTACATTTCTAAAATAACATTTAGAAATAAACAATAACCCCAACAATAAATAAACAAATATAGAAAAACAGTGGAGACATTTCACCACACTAAACACCAGACACTGGGACACATGACATAGGATTACACGACAAATGGCAATGTGCCTCTCAAACCGATACACCACTGTAGACCATAGTTTAAAAGATGAATTAATGTCATCCACTGAACTCTTTCCTATTAACAAAACCCCACATTTCTGTTGACTTGTCTCATTTTGTGTTGTTCTGTTTGTCCCTACTTCCTTAGAAACTATCACTACAGGTGTCTTCTTCCTGGTGTTTTGCTTTGTTTGGTAGACACTGCTCGTATGTATTTTTATTGTGAAGGAATGCATACTGTTGTGAGTATCTGGACAATATGTAAATCATGTAATTAGGTAAAGGAGCCAGCCACTATCGTTTCTGTGAGGTGATGAGAACAATCTTTATGTTAAAATGTTTGTATGAAATGTAATTCACTGTTTTACCACCAAGATGACGAATGCTATCGTAGGAGGGGTGGAGGTCTTGTGGCTGTAATGACAGACTGTGATTCTCCTTGAATTAATTCCCCAATGAAACGAGAACCAATAAAATCAACCGCCCACATCCAGGTGTGACAACTTTGGACTCTGACCTCCGGCGGCTGGGAATGACTCCGACTTCAGGGCAGTTAGGGGGTGGGGGGCTGAGGTGGCGGGCAGACCACCACTCCTCTTCACCAACGCTGCTCACGTGGAGGATATCGCCAAAGTTAAACTGCAGGGCCTGATTTGGTGCGCTCAGATCTGCTGCGCTTCCATCATAGTCGAACAATGCCCTGCAGACACAGAACAAAATAACACGTTTACTATAAGACAATCACAGATATTCAGTACAGAACAGAGGCAGACGGATGACAATATGTTGTGTGTGAGTCAAAACAGCTGAGTACAGCTCCTGGCCCCTCTACACTATTAATTCATGACCTTGTCTGTGTAGACCTACCGATATGCATATGTACACAGTTCTACACATCTGTCTGTGAGTTTTTGGTCCGTGCGTCACTTCGTTGCGTGTCGTGTATTTAAACAGCAAAGTGTCTCTGTGACCACGGAGATCCAAACCTATCCAGAGGGAAAAGACCTGGAAAAGTAGGCCAGCAATGTGTGCCTGTGTGTGCGTATCCAAAGGAACTGGAGCTGAAATAACCGGCATCCCCTAAAGTCCCCACTGCCTTCATCAATAAAACAGAACAGAGACAGGGAAGGAGAAACCTGACAGTGAGACAGAAAAAAATCAGACAGAGAAGTAGTCGCAGACAGGCCAGCAGAGATCTGGAGATCAGCACAAAAACAGACCATCTCTTCATTTATTGACGCTATAATGAAGATGAGAAAAGAAGGATGAGAACAAAGGACAATAGAGTGTCAGTTTAGCAACAAATGCAACCGTCTGCAACAGGCTGGATGTTCAGGAGCATCTTCTTAGTGGAGAAAAGAGTGCAGGACAAGTTACATCGTTTGAACCTTCTAAGTATACCTTATATGTATTTTGACAGGAGTAAATCTCTTTTCTTTTTTTAATTGAACTAAATCAAGCTGCCCTCTCATAGTCTAATGACAACAATCACTTGACTTCAACATCTAAAAGACAAAACAAAAAAATTAAAAAATCTTAATTGAGAACTGAATAGGAATCAGTCTAAATGTCCAATTTCACATCCATCCATCCATTTTTGGACCATAGAGGTACCCAGAGAAAACCCCCACACATGGAAGAACTTGCTAACACCAGATGTCTCTTTGAAGTCCGTCCTGCATACCGCCATGATCATTCACACTTGGAAAGATGGCTTACAAAGATTTTTTTTTTCTTAATGAAAAAATGAAGAAAAATCGATTACTAAATATGCATTAAAAGAAGTTATCTATGAAATGCATACAACGTGTTCACAGCTTACTGACATGTAAAGATCTTTTGTTTTTAAATAACAAAAATAATTTATTATTAATTTTACAGAAAGATATAATCTGATGGGACTGTTTTCTTTGAGAAATCACTGATATATAAACTACAGTGAAGAGTAGATGTACGTTCTGCAGGAATATGCAGCTTGCATGTCACTCTGATTAAAGCCATTGCAATAAGTGCAACTCAAAATCAATTACTGGTCCTCAGTATGACAGGTGCAGCTTAAATCCAATTGCTCGAATGAACGGGCACACATTAATTGCTCTAGCGTGCATAAGAAACATAAAATTACCCTACATACTGCAGTTCCCCGTGTGTATGTGTGTGTGTGTGTGTGTGTGTGTGTGTGTGTGTGTGCATGCACAAGCAGATCTGCAGAATTATACATCCAGGAATTTTAAATGCTGAATACTGTCATTAATGCTGATCTTGTTGTAAAAGGCGAATACTCACAAAACTACACATACGATACAAAATGCACAGGTATGGTGATTCTGCTATGAAATATGATTGAATTTTTTTCAAAAAGACTTCACAGAATAGCACGGTGAATGTTAGTTTGAGTTAAGTAGGAACAACATTGACATGGCAATACAGATATTTCATTGAAGGCAGCCTTAAACAACAGTGTGTAATTAATCCTAATGTAACAATGCATTAGGATTGCCATTGTTACAGATCAGATGTACAAAATTTCATGCAGACACACACACACACACACACGAAAAATAAAATAAATAAATTTAAACACTTCCACAAACCGCAAAAGACTTTACAGCAAGCACACTGATGAATGGTGTGCAGAACCACTGAGTCCACACATGTGTTTCGGAATCAATTACCTGTTCCTGCAATTACAGTCATTTCAAGTCCCTTGCAGAAGCCTCTGAGGATTAACTCCACAGAGGGAACGCATATTAATTACAACAATGTGTTCATGTCAGAAACAGTGGCAATTTTGAATATTACACTAGAGTTGGATTTGGCACAGATTGCAGCCTATTGTTCGAACAGCGCTGCAGTAAAATGTGATACCGAGCACAGTTCAGCTCATACAATGTTACTGCTTATCTGTGCTACATTTAAAAGCTGAAAACACCTGGTGAAAAAGGCTGTGAGATGGCCCAGTCTGATATAAATAAATGAGTGAGTTCCTTTTCAAAGTACTCATCTTTTTCAGTCTACCAGACAACACATTAAACTTGAAGTCTGTAATGGACATTAATATTTTGCAGGAGAAAACCAAAAGGGCACAACCCGCCACTTTTTGCCTGCAGAAGAATTTAGCTCACCACAACAACTGAGACGGTACAGTTTTGCTTAAATCATAATCTGAAAATCTATTTGACTCCCACAACATTATATTTTAAATAAATTCTTATTAGCATTACATATGCTCAAGTGTTTGCAGTATGTACCTTTATGCTGTTACAGGCAATAATTCTGAGCTGAGGTAAAAACAAACAACCAAAAAGAAACTCACATAGTCCTGAACATATGTCAAGGTTATTTGTAGATCACAACAGAATTTGCCCCAAAGGCTTTTACTGTTTGTGTAACATGTAGCCATTAAGCATTCTCTGGCTCATCCCCAACTACCCTTAAAAAAAAAAAAAAAAAAAAATCAACCTTTAATAAGAGAAATGCCTAAATGGCAAGTCAGACTACGCTCTATTCAAAATCGCCCCTGAACTACTTGACACTAATACTTTCATATTTTTGGAAGTTGGTGTTCTGAAACATTCTAAGATATTTGAAATCTGATATCTGCAACAGAAATCAGTACATTGTGGAGAGCTATTACTATTCACTGCACAATGTGATCCCTATGCATGCAATCAGATTTTGTTATGACTGCATTGATTGACAGAATGTAGTTAAGGGAGGGCACTGTGGAACTGACTGTCATTAATAAACAAACTAATGGAATCAAGAACCGTATAAAATACACCGTGTAGCTTCAGAGAGGGCAAAACCTTTTACCATACACTCTGCAGCAACATCTGCCTTTCCAAGGGGATCATTCCGCAGTGAAATACACAATTACAGGGCCATAATATCGAGCGATACAATGAGCTAAAAATAGACCATAATGGAGTTATTGTAAAACGAGGCAACAGAGGAACAAAGTGGACACGCGCACACACACACACACACACACACACACACACACACACACACACACCTTTAACACAAAGGAGAATAATGGGTTTCGTCTCTTTGTTTTGGTGGATTTTCCTGTGAGGAAAGGTCAGGATGCCTTGCACGTATCATAGTCATTTATATTGAGCAGACACCCGATGCACATACACACATACTGTCTTTACATGCATGGACATCACTGCAGCAGCCTGCAGCACAAGACATCCCCAATCTGTCACGGACCAACAACCTCAGCTCTGGCCGATCAG
Organism: Salarias fasciatus; assembly: GCF_902148845.1. NCBI lineage: Eukaryota > Metazoa > Chordata > Actinopteri > Blenniiformes > Blenniidae > Salarias > Salarias fasciatus. The sequence continues at coordinate 7,232,708 of NC_043766.1, read as the reverse complement.
CAGACAGCTTGAGGCAGCCTTTTTACCATTTGCAGTCTGATTGGCTCATTCTGGTCACTAGAAACTGGAACTCCTTTCATGGTAGTAATTTATCATGTTTCTACTGTATATAACCGTGAAACAGTCTCAGTCTGGCTCTTGATGAGCCATGCTCCGAAATTAGGAGTCACAGTATTTCATACTACCATCAGCCAGCAAATGTTTGTGATAGCAATCAAGAGAATCTCAGCACAGTAGCATTAGGATGTAGCACTAGCTTAGCTCTTCAGGGACATGCATTAGGATGGACTTGTTTTGGGACTTGAATTCAGCTCCATTCATTGGTTTTCCTGAGTGAAGTTTTTATGTTCTTCCAGTGTCCATGAGGGTTTTATCCTAAAGCAATCAACACATAAACATCCTAGGTTAATTGGTAAATCTGACTGTAATAAATGTGAACTTGTACCTCCTGTAGGTCTTTAAATTTTTCTATTCTGAACTTTTTCTGGTATCTTTCTTTGCGGCACAGAACATCCTGTGGTGAAAGAGTCAACTGTTTTAGAATCATGGTAGAGTAAGGAGTCTGCTCAGCAGCTGGCAGCACTACAGAGAGGTTCAAGGGCAATTTTGAGTATCTGACATCTGCAGCTGAGTACACAGCAATTTCATTTGTAGGCTTTAAAAGGAGGAGATCATTATAGTTTGGACTAAATTTGGAGTAGAGCAGCATTCAAGTCAAAATTCTTTGTCACCACTATATCTCTGTTTACACTGACACAAATGGTGTGGATGTTGATGCAAAAGATTCATAATTCATTAAGCATATTTATTGAAAAATTCTGAACTGGGGGTCTATTTGGAAGAAATTTCATTCAGACCATGGTTTAGGGTCAGATTTTTTTTATTATTATTATTTTTTTTTATGAAACTTGCTAGGAATAAATCATTACTGCATTTAGTGAGTGACAGATATTCTGACTGAACATCTAATGTCAACATTATATCTGGTGATTGTTTTAATTTTTTTCTCCTCACTAAATGAGGTTTTAATCACAACAGTATGCATAATAATAACACAGTCGGAGACTGGAGGTGCTATCTTGGTACTTAAAAACTGAAAGTGATAGACGGGCCAAATCTCTTTAGTGAAAAAGCAAAATAATAACAGTGGGTAGACTCTTAATTTATGTTAATGGAAATCAAGCCACTGGCTGACTATCCCTAAATGTAACAAGAATGATGTCAAGCAGCTGCAATATCTTGCTTCCACACAACAAGCTGGAAAACTCACAGCAGACAAAAAGGAAATATTTAATTAAATAGGTAGATTATTTTATTAAATGTATGGAACTGACTCCAAGCAATTCAGTTTTAACAAGAAAAATTACATGGTAATTTTTTGCACCTAGCCATAAATCACAAATTTGTTTGGCTTTACTCACTATATGGATTTCTTAAAAGCTCCAGAGTTTGATCCAGAGTGACCTCTGACCTCTGCAGAGGTTGTGACGTTTGACCTGCTCTCTGTCAAAATTAACAAATGTAAGTGAACAGTATGCCAGCTGGTCACATCGTTTAACTCAAGGTATCTTATATTTCACATAAAACTATACAACCAATCAAAAATAGAAATACTGTATGTTTGTGAAATACTGGTTGGTTTTGGTCTAAAAAAAAAAAAAAAAACAACCCAGAGGACCTGAACAACAAACAAAAGAGAGGATGGGGTGATTCAGAGGTCAGACAATAACATAGAGGTTGAAGGACAAGGACACACACACACAGACAATGCACACACAGAAAGGCGATGGAGGTGTTTGTGTTGGGGGAGACAGCCTATATCTGCCGATCTAATTGTGATTTCAGATGCGATAACTCCTCTTTCACCGTCTCACACACAGACAGCACAGAGTCGACAGCTGAGATAAGACCTTCACCTGGTTGTGTTACACCGAAGGACACTGGACAATCAGTCACCTCTGTCTGAGGTGTGTGTGTGTGTGTGTGTGTGTGTGTGTGTGCGTGTGTGTGTGCGTGTGTGCTGTACCTGACGTAAAGTGTGCGTTTCTGTGTGGAGCGGAGCGATGTGGAACTGGAACTGACGCTGCTGGTCATCATCTGTTCCCTCAGGTCATGGATCTTCGCTTCGAAACGACTGTACTCTACACACAACACAAGGACACACAAAGAGGAAAATCAATGTCATGCACAACACACTCAGGAGCAGTACATGCTTCCCCCAAATGTGCTGCAGATTTTGCTTTTATTTCAGCTTTTATTTGCATTTAACTTAAATGGTTATACATTAAATCCTTCCAATCTAGCTGTCAGTCTGCATCAGAACCACTGAGCGACAATGATTTTTACATTTCAGTCATTTCCCCAGCAGAAAAGGCAGATGAGTAGAGCATGAATAAACAGCCAAAAGTGTGGTGAGGGCTTATTCGCACTGAAAGCAAAATTTCTCAGAAATGTCTGAGACACAGGAAGTACAAATATTCAGAGGTGTCATGAAAATTGCAGAAGTTTACTTTCCATTGTTGAGAGCAGAATGGATTTAGCGCTCGATTGCCCTTTGTCTTCAACAAACACACAACTCCCAATGCATGCGAGCACAGGCAGGCACGCAGGCATGCACACACACACACACACACACACACACACACACACACACACACACACACACACACACACACACACACACACACACACACACACACAGACATTCATGAATATGTTGGGTCCTCACATACTGTACTGTCAATGGACCCTTTTACAGCCATAATCTCACAGTCTGTTTGATGTGAATGTTAACCACTGTTACTTCAGCCCTGATGCCGTTTAGCAACTTTACCAACACAAATTCACACAATCTCTAACTGAGTAGGAACAACATCACCAGAATCCCCACAAAAAATGATAATGACAATAAAAGATGCAGTTTGTTTATCTTTCAAACTCCAGATTTAAGGTCAAGTGCATTAGCGATATCGAAATATTCTGCAATGCCAGTAACAACAACAAAATCCCCTTTAATCTGATGTACTGGGATATTGTAAAACTCAAGGCACATTAAATAAATAGTCACAACTGAAATATCTAACTCACTCTTGCTAACCAGTTATTGATCAACTGTTCCTCTAACTGTAAAAAAAGGTGTCAATGGGTCACACTTTAATCCAGTAAATCTAAGAGCCTGAGTGGGTCATGAAACTACTGTATCTACAGTATGACTAGGTTAGAGCGTATCCAAAACTGCACCTCCTGATGAGGTGTTTCCAGTTTGTGTTGGATTCATGTACCAAAAGCGATACGGGGGAGTGAAAGGGATGGATTGACGTCAGTGTCACGGAGAGCCAGGGCAGAGCTTAAAGGATCTGCTGCTCACATCTTGTGCCAGATACCACAGCACACCTATGGAAGTCCAGTGTAGTACTTTCCTGTCTGGATGAAACCTGTTTTGGCAACAAAAGGGGGACCCATTCAATAGTTGGACCCTGATCATATTACAATCATCAACGGTCAGGCGGGACAATCACACATCTTCAACAGACTCAGCAGTCGTGTCACACAGCATCATTGGTGAATCATTCTGTTTAATAATATTAATCTTTTTTTTTTTATTTGCTGTTTTGCTGAAATATGCCAGATGTATTGAAAACTAACTGGAATCGAAGCACATTTCCAACAGAATGACTGATTTGTTTGCAATTGCATTGTCACCCTTGCACACCGTAGCACTAATTAAATCACACAGCACGCATTGCATTTTTTCCCCGCTCAGACCCACACATACACACAACCGCACTTTTAGTTTAATTGCCAGGAACAACTGTATACTCATCTCCCTTGAATGACAAGTAGTAAATTGCGAGAGAGCAACCGGTTGGCCAATCAATGCAAAGTGCAATGATTTGCTCATACACTCAGCACAGCTGCCCTGTGCTTTAGTATCATTCTGCTAAATGCAGAACAAACACTTTAGTTTCTGACCCATTTTGTTTCTAGTGGCCATAAAAATGTCAGTGTTCCTCTTTGATTATAAATATAAATTATTTATGTAAATGCACAAAGTGGATACACAAAAGATTTAATGTTTTAGCTGTTGCACAGCAGTGGCAACTGTACCTTCAGCAAAAAGTGTACCGCTAACCAGCAAGCAGCTGACAGAAAGCTGCAGTATTTTGAATTGCGGATGGCTGAACAAGCCACAGATATTTGTAATAAATCCTAAATGACTATCCTCTACTTTGCTTAACACCACACAGCTTCCCAGAAGCCTCACAACTAATACACAGATGACAACACTGCTGGCAATAAGCCTGAAAAAGCCCCTCTGAAAGAAGATGTCCCCAAATGTGTGTGTGTGTGTGTGTGTGTGTGTGTGTGTGTGTGTTCCTGAACCATTACTGTGGACAACAGAATCTAATTAACCCTGAGTAATTCAATCATACTCGAGGTACATATGGTCATGCACGCACGCACACACACGCGCAAACACACACACATGCACACACACAAACACAGATCTGTAACCTGCAGTGACTCTGGATCCTGGTATTTTTTTTTCTTTTTTCTTATTTCCTCGGCTCTCTAATGAGCCCACAACTCCCACATCTCATCCCATTTCCTGCAAAACATTAATTAATTTGACACACTGACACAAACTAGTAAGCTATACTGAAGAAACTCACAGCTCTGAAATCACCGAAATACTCAGTAACTTAATATTTGCAGGAAGCATGGATTACATTACAAAAAATATGAATCACATTCAACCCACCACATAGAAATTAGACTCTCACTTTTCCATTAAATTAAGAAAAAAAGTGTGACATTTGAAAACACATTGGTTCTTTCTTTATAAACACTGAGCTGCTGACTCCAGTCTGACATTTTCATCACATCTATTGATCAATTACACACTGGTGGGACAACATATGCATATTTAGGAAGCCAGGATGAATTTCAAAAAAAAAAAAAAAAAAAAAAAAAAAATCATTTCTGGAGCGTGAACATCAAACCACCTCTGACAGTTTCTAATTCACATTGCCTCAAGCCTGATTTAAGCGATTAAAAGCAAAGCAGAGTAAGACAAATTGAGGAAAGAAAAAGAGGAGAGCAAACAGCTAAAAGGTAAATGACTTTGATGAAGCTTAGATGTACTGTAGCAAAATCCAATCAGGCACAGTCAAATTAGGAATGAAAAATATTCAATTGCATATAGACATTGTTTGTGATGTGTGCAAAGAAGACTGTGCTGCAAGAGTGATAACATAAGAAGAAGTGTGCTTTGCCAAAGGATTCAGCTCTGATCATCTTCTGTTTACAGAGCAAAATAGTGAAGTTATGATCTCTAACATTTTGCAGTGGTTCAAGCATTCAAGCTACAAAAAGTAGCGGTCAAGCAAAAGTACAGGAAGAAAACGCAAAAGCACTATTCCACAGGAGAACATATGTGGATTTCCTACATCATTATAATCTCTTACACTTTCAAACTTATTAGAGCAAAGGAGTGCATGAGCCAACATGATAGACATGCATGAATGCTCATTTGAGTATAATAAAATGTCAAAGCATCACAGGTTACTGCAGTAAGTTTGGCTTAGACCTCCATTAGAGTGACCACAACTATGTTAAAAGTTGCTGAAACACTTATAAACAATCAATAAGCAACAATGCTGCTAGAGGCAAGCTGTAACAAGGCATTTAATTACAGTCTGTCTATCTTGACGACCTGTCAACTGTACTCACATCAGCAGCCTCACCGTCCACGATGTGATGCCGGCACAATGGCTTTCAAATCAACATGCCCGCGTGTGACGGAGCTTGTCTGAAGCTTATTAGTCCCAAGATGTGAGTGAGAAAGAAAGCAAAGAAAGAGCAATCTAACACAGGCTCCTTGCTGCATTCAACCTGTGAGAAAGCCACTGTGGAAGCACGTGAGTATGTGAGTGTGTGTATATGTGTAAAAGTGTGTGTAGGTATGTGGCGTGTGCATGTAGCATATGGAAAGAAATGTGTGCGCGTGTGTGAGAGTGTGTAAAATCAGTCCAGTGCTGCTCAGCTGCCAGAGAAACAACAGATGCTAACTCTCTCTCTCTCTCTCTCTACTACACTCCAGCTCTCGTTCACTGGTGTGTTCATTTTGCTCCTCCCCCCTTTGACAGCAGCTTGCTCTAGGGCGGAGACACACACGCACGCAGGCACACACACACACACACACACACACACACACACACACACACACACACACACACACACACACACCGTTTCCTTAGGTCAGTCATGCAGGAAGCTGAGTCGATGCCAGGCTCTCCTGCCCTACTTTGGCCAAGGGAAATGGCCTATGTGCACGTGCACACGCACACACACACACACACACACACACACACACACACACACACACACACACACACACACACACACACACACACACACACACACACACACACACACAAACTTGACCAAGCATTTTGAATATTGATTTTTGGGAAGCTTAAATAACATTCATATTTCTAAATTGGATTTTCAGCCCATTTCATCAAGAAGCAGCAAAATACAGACAACAGCATTTGTCTTCAGAAGTATAAGAAATTAATCTCTTTCTGCTCTGCATGGTTTCCATTTGTCTGTGACTCCATCTGTCTCTCTTTCTATCCATGGTTTTTGTCCCTTTTTTCCCTTCAGTATGTCTAAATATTGAGCTCCTGCTCCTGCTTTGCTGAAAATAAACATAATAACAAGAACAATTACTGTATGTGAAAGTAAGATACATACTTTCATAATGCAATCCTAATCTCCCTGCGGGTGATAATACACATGAAAAATGACATGATATGAAGTTTTATGCGATCCACATTCAGCTCTTTCTGTCAACACACATAAACTCACTGCAGCATTATAAGATTAAGAGCAAGCTAGAGATGCAGGGACAGATAGACAGACGGAGGGAGAGAGTGAGAGAATGGGAAGAAGAAGGAAGGATAAAACAAGACATAATGGAGGCAGATAGAGAAGGGAAAAGTGAGGAGGAGGAGAGAAAACTGGGAAAAAGGAGGGGGAGGGGACATGACAGAGACTAATGGCTTTAAGGCTTACATTCCCTCCCTCATTTTCATTTACCTCCTCTCCTCTCCTCTCCTTTCCTCTCCTCTCCTCTCCTCTCCTCTTGCCTCCCTTGAGGAGCATTGTTTCCCCATTCAGCAGCTGGCAGGGACTGTTTCTGCACTGTGCAGCTTCAGTGTGCTCTCCAGCAGAAAACCACTGGAGACGGGCATCTCACATCGTCAGGGTTGTGTGCTTTGTAACATTGCTATATTTTCCTTTCAAAAATGTTTTTTTTTTCTGTTTCTTGCTGTTTTCAACAGCTTTACTAACCATTAACTGCTATGATGAAGAAAATCATCTTCTGTTTTATGTTACTTTTGTTTTGGTTTTACTGATTGACTTTTTATGACTTAAGTGAAACTGAAGGTGCTCTGATTTTTTTTTTTTTTTTTTTTTTGCATGATGGACCAATTCTGTTGTTGTTTACACCAAACCACACTGCTGGCAGTTCCATATTGTTCTTCTAATTCACAATTAAGGGCAGTAAAACATAAAAAAAAATGGTAGACAACAAAGACAAAGAAGAAATCGACTTGCTTGCAAACACGAATGTGAACAATGCATCATTAAATGCATCCTTTGAGAAAAAAAAGATGCTGTCTATGTGGTGCACACAAAGCATTACTGGCATTGTTTGTGAGAAAACTCCATTAGACACTCTCAAGTCTGAGGTTTTTCTTTTAGATTCTCTTTCATCTTCTTGCGGACATTTACTGGAGAAAATCTAATTTCTCCAAGGACACAAATAAAAGCTCATTATCTATGTCTCCCATTCATCACGTGAGCTGTACTGGGTTTTATTTATAGGGTCGATGTATATTTCATCACATGACTACAAGAGACAAAGTATTAACAGGTAAATGCAAATAAAATCTTAAATGCAGACACTGTTAGAGTGAATAAAAATATTTTTTTTGCATCTGGACACTGGTGGGTGAGTTAGGCTCACAAAATTGGAATAACAAACCTTGATTTTAAATACAGTACTATTTTCTTTAAAAAAAAAAAAAGAAGAAACATTAGTATAAGTGAGTGCTTGGTTCTAAATATAGCAGTAAAAAGGGTAATCAATAATTGAAGGAACACATTTGAGTAATCCATATTGTTATTGATTAACAGATCAGATAACAGGAGACAGCAGAACAGAGGAGAATAGGGAAGAGAAATCAATTAAAGGCTCATTGTCTCATTCCAATTTATTTAATTATTTTTGCAGTTACACCAGCATCATCTTAAAGATGTGATACCCTGAAAATCTCAAACCTGTCAACATCACTTGATGACAAATCCCCTTGATCACACTTAGTGTGGTAGGCCAGACCATTACCACAGAGACCAGTGACACTACAGAAGGAGGAGAGTGACTGAGAGGTGGGGAAAGAATGATAGAGAGTAAGAAGAAGACGAAGAAACAACAAAACAAAACAAAAGACAGTAGGACAATAAAGTGAAATTGGAGGAAAAACCCTTTTTACTGAATGCATTCAGCCAGTCATATTTCAACAACATTGTGTGTGAAAGCCCAGAAAATGAGCTGCTGTTAATCTTTTGCACAACTGATGCATGACACACACACACACACACACACACACACACACACACACACACACAAACACACACACACAAGTGTAATAAGCAAGCTAACAGAAGTGAAGATAATCCTCTCTACATCACCTCAGTATTACAGCTGACAGACACCGCCTCTGTGTGTGTGTGTGTGTGTGTGTGTGTGTGTGTGTGTGTGTGTGTGTGTGTGTGTGTGTGTGTGTGAGTGACAGTTGTGTGTAATCCCAATGACTAATACTGCTGTCATCCAGCAGGCATTACAAGCCCACATCAGAAAACTTATTGGCATGGTAGAGTATCATCAGTGAAGGTCAGTACTGCTGCTTTGTTTTTCTGTTTGTTTGTTTTTAGTAAGTTAACTGATATTTATTTTCGATAGGACAAACAACAGCCATGTCAGCAAGCTGAGGGTTGTACAATGCAGAAACAATATGGTGGTTGACATGGAAAGTTTAATTCATTTAATGATTAGCTGTTGGACAGATTGTATGTTTTTAGCAGATTCAGCACACAAGAAATATTGCTGGTATAGACTCACTTGGTCTGTTGTCTTAGTAGTATATGCTTGATATGTCAAGCATGCTTGTAGTAAAAATTATTTTAAAAAAGAAAATGTGCTATTCCATTGTCACTAGGGATACTAGGTAAATTTCACTGAAAAAAAGAGAAACTGTTACACTCCTGCTTAATTTATATCCTGTATTAGACACTTATCTTCATAAATATTAGTTACATATGTGGGATATAAAAATTGACATAAAAAAATCTTGTGAAAATAACTAACTTTGCACTCTGGTGAAATTCCAGTGTTAGGGACTTTTTCTGATATTTGAAAGAAATGTTTAATTCCCTCTACACAATTTTCCGACAGAACAATATTAAACACAGTTTATTCTTTACTTTGCACGATGTATGTTTCTAACATGTGTTTTAAGTTCCAAGTTGAAGAAGATGGCTGTTGTGGGAAAGGTAGTGAAGTTGCTATACTTGAGAAGTACATATCCCACAGTCAAACAGATACAGCTATTTATGACATATTCTGGTCCAAAAGGACACACCTGGAAGTGCATCCATCAGTTAACTTAAAATAGCCTAAAATGTGATGAGGGACGCCGGCAGCACTAATGCAGCATGACAACTTTTCACAGACAAACGCACGCCATCTGCTGTTCTTCAAATAAACACAGATCTATATCTGCTGCATCAGCTAAAATCAGCCGTGTCTCTCAAATGCTCACACACACACACACACACACACACACAGTCTTGTATTTCTATCCTTGTGGGGACCGTCCATTGACTCCCATTCATGTCTAGCCCCTAACCCTGACCCTTACCCTAACCCTAACCCACACCACAACAAAGCCTAACCCTAAAGAAATGTTTTTGCACTTTTACTTTTTTCAGTAACAACAACATGGTCAAGAAAACACTGTTTCTCCTACTTAGGACCGGAAAAAGGTCCCCACAAGGCACGTCGTTCCACGTTTTGCTATCCTTGTGGGGACATTTGGGCCCGACAAGGATAGAAATACAAGAACATACACACACACACACACACACACACACACACACACACACACACACACACACACACACACACACACACACACACACCATATGCAGTTCAGCTCTGTGTCGTGCTGCACTGTTTGGCTACAGCGGGCACCATATTTAATATAAATAACAGGAGGAGACCTGCACACACAGACACTTTTCCTCTCCTGGTGAAAGTTGTTATGAGTTCCTCTCTTATTGGCAGGAAGTGTGTGTGTGAAACAGAGGGAGCGCTGCTGGTCACCGCATGCTAACGCCACAGGATTGGGACAAACATGGACCTCAGATGGATACACACACACATACACACAAGCACACTCCTCACAGAAGCCCAGCATGGACAGAAGGTTTGATATAAGGTTCATTGAAAAGTCACTAATGAGGCCTGTACGAGAGTCACGACACAGAAGAACCTCTAATGGGCTATTTTCAGAAAACTCAAAACATTGTAACCTCTGTTAGAGACCAGATGGATAAATAGAAAACATAATGACTGTTCCACGGTGGAATCCAACAAAAACAAATATGTGGCAGAGCTGTACTAAGCCAGTCAAACAGATCATGTAATAGTAATATACCAGCAGAACAACATTTTTCAACAGCAACATTTCAGGAACATTTTTGTTTTGGAGTTTATATGGTCTCTCTGGGTTACCGGGACTTTTGTATCAGTAGTTCAACTTCACCCTAGACTAAAAACATTTTCAGATAGCTAATGTAGCTAATGACATTTCCTAGTGTTAGTTAGTGTGATTGATTGCCTGGTGACTTACGCTATGCAATGTGTCTTGTTAGCTGAGACTGGCTCCAACCTCCAAAAACCAAAACACTTTTTTTTTTTTTTTTCTTTGTTAAAGTATCAAGCAACTATTTTTATTGTGAGCAAACAGAGCTGGATCTCATTGAAGGAGCAAGAAACAAGTTTGTTTGTAATGAATTCTCAGGCAGTCATTCTTGAGTGGAGAGTTGTGAGCCACCTTTCCAGTAGCTGTCCATACATCTGGGAGCTGTCCATGGTGCTGATCCTAGCTCAGCTTCATAATGTTATTACAAGGTTTAATACATGATATTTGCATTTTTTTTATTTCCATATTTCACACTGCTGTATTCTCAACATGTGTATTTGTTAAATTTGACAGTATCATTTCATTTACCAACAATGTCAAACTGGACGTCCCTGAAGAAGATGAAGAACCACAGAGTGACACTGTTTTTGCCTGTGTGGTGCTTCTGCATTTGGGTGCATATTTGACCCACATGCAGACTTTACATCTATTTTACATAGGTGGGGCAGTGTGCAAAACGTGAATATTAAAGAGATGCAATGACTTGTAATTCACAAAACAAGCAATGTATTTCTCTTTAGGGAATTTTTGACAAAAAAAAAAGAGACGCTTGTTTTGAATTTCATATCATCAAATTTACATGACTAAAATTTTCCCAAAATAAAATAATATTCAGTGCAAAGCATTAGGGAAAAAAGGCCAAACTGTGTTACTTAGAGACATGTACTGGTATGGCTAAATCCAGATACATGTTTCACGTTTGGATATTTCTCTCTTTTTTCTAGAATTGATTCAGCTTTTGTGCTTGAAAAGAAACTCCACTGAGGATCTTCACTGAACAACACTTTCCTGGCTTCGATTAGAATTCATAAACCATATATCACACTATTACAGCTTTTGTGAATTCAGAATCCATTCCTCATGGTCAGTGTGATGTATGGATTATATCATCATGCGCATGCTACTTCAATGAGATTCAAAAAATTTGCATAGTGCAGCTCATAGGGAACTCCATTACACTCTGACAGTGTCCTCCACTTCTTAATAAATTTTGCCCAGAAATGGTATGAAGTGAGCTTATATCAATTTGGCTATTTAATGCACCATATGAGCGATGTCTTAATTTATGCACCATTTCAAGGTGCTGGCTAAAACTCCACAAAAGTACCAAACAGTATATAGCGTTTACATTTTTACTAGAGATAATCGACCATATTTTCCCTGTATTTAAGCAAAGTGCTTCCCATATAGAGATTATCAAATGACACGAATAAAATACTATTTTTCTACATAAACTTTCACCTTTGAATTGGTGCTTTCATTTAATTATAAATGCATTTATTCTCGCGTGACTGACCTTTTTCTCCTCCTCCTCTTCTTGAAAACCAAAGTTCTCAAAATTGGATTTTGAGCAGATCTTTGCAACATCAACCACTTAACAATCATAACAGAAGGTATTGTTTTTATTTATGTCCTGTGGGATATTAAATAACTGAACAGTTTCAGATCATTAAAAATAATTTTGTGTCTTGGAAACTACATTTCATTTTGCACTTTGAGGAGTTACAATCTGGTGTGTAATACCACAGCTTCACCTGAATTAAAAAAAAAATGCTTGGATATCCTGTTAGATTGAAAAATCTACATAATATAATAGGATAAATATTTGCTCAGATAAACTGTCACATTTGATGAGATGTCCCACCCTTTAAAGTCAGTTCATACATTCATAAAGTGTCACACACCTCCTGTTCAACTGTCTGGATTTGTGTGTTGTGCTGATGTCCCTCACCAGGAGAGCGCTCTGCGACCTCAGCGAATCAGCACTCGTAACCTGGTTACCATGGTTACAGCCCTCTCAGTCACTCCCATTAGACATATATCCAGGATGGATGGCGCCTGCTGGGAACCTCAGCGCCTGCCTCTGTTTGCAAGGATGAGCCTGAGGGTCTTACCTCGGGGGAGAGGATGTTTTGTCTTGTCCTCACTTTGTCCTGAGCCTTAAAGTTATGACTTGTCTCATTTCACCTACACTTGCGGCATTGTTTTACACAAATGTTTAATCTCATGGTCTTCTGAAATTCACCAAAGATTTAAAGGTTGATGGACCCATTTGTGCTATATCTGTTTATCCTTGCAAAGACAACATCCATAAACTGGCATCGTACATTATTCTTATTTAAATTTATATTTTCAAATTTGCATGTTTAATTGTGTTTACACCTCCTGGTCCCATATTTCTTTTAGAAGTGCAGAATATTCAGAGCGCATAGGACATGATTAAAACAGTGAAATGGAGAGTAGCCAATATTGTAATAAAAAAAATTACAAAAAGAGTACACAGCAATGTGAAGGGAAGCACAAACTTGCAGTGTCAGCTACAGTTACGCTTTAAAGAGACTGCAGTGTCTCAGCCTCATTTGGAGATGTATATATTGCCTGTCTGCTTTACATTTGCTTACGTCTCTTCAGTCTGCAGTAATGAATATTATGTGAAGAGGTAAGTATATGCACAGAGACACTTTCTCAACAGCTATATTGCTAATATAACCGATTATTCCCATCTTTACCATATCTCTACAAAGATGGATAATGCATCTGACATGAAACTACAAACTAAAACAAGTCAGTGGAACAACAATAAAAGAAATCAATGAGCCTTTTGCAAGTTTGAGAGCTAAGATCTTGTGTTGTTTTTTTTTGCTTGTTATAATTTATTTGAGAGTGGCAACACATTTTGAACATAGGAACCCTAAAAGTATGTGTGATGCATTTCAAAAGGATAGCATCTATAAAGAAAAAATATATAAAACCTCTTTTTTAGGAAGAACGTTGTATGAGTCAAATATGACAGGATTTAATTTAGTTTGGCCCTTGACAAGCAAAAGCAAGAAATCCTAAATAATAACATAAAACAAAGAAGTGAGAAAAACATTCAAACTGCGAAATAAACAGAACGTGGGGTATTTCTTTTTCTTTTACTCTTCAGAGTAATTTATCGGGTATAACCTTTTTGAAGGACTTCACACTGCTCATGAAATAACAGATGGACAAACTTGATCAGCAACTGTATCAGTAGAACTAAACATGTCACAGTCAAGATCCTGAATTCCTTCAATCCAAGCTGACTTCGACAACGATGCTGCAACTACAAGACATAATGATCTGATGTGGAAACAGCATTATTGGACGCAGCTATCGAGACAGTAGGACAAAAATATGTCTGAAGGCCTGAACAGCAATTACTACACCTTCAAAGAAAGCCATGTTTGTAATTGCCGTTATTAAAAAAAAAAAAAAAAAAAAAAAAAAACTATTAAAATTGGATATGGAGTGTGAGCATTTTTGTAAAATGGCCACAGTTTATCTATGATGGTTAAGGTTAGATTTAAGGATGAGTTTCTCCTTGTATGATATAATACAGTTCATAGTACACACTGAAACATTTCCCCTGGGCAAGAGCAGCTGTGTTGATAATTTCCTGCTTTTCAGATGCAGCACAGACAATCACATCACTTGTAAACAAGCACATACACTCTAAAGCTCTACATTTATTTGCAATGGTTATGCAACAAACATGGCAATGAGGGTCGTCACACAGACATGCCAATTTTTAGACTGTGTGGAAGTGCAATATTTGTCTTTAGATGTGCACGAATAATGAATCTGCATCACATCTTTCTTTCCATTAAATGTTATGCAAAGACTGAGAGATTAATCTGTGGATTGCATAACAGATAAAAATGGCTGGTGGTTTTAAACCTTTATTCAATCTGCCCACACAAAATCATATCTCTAAGAAAAATAACAAAAAACATTTTGCCCACACATGCTGTTTTTTTGTTTAGTTTTTATCAACAATCTTGCCTGGCAGTAAGTAACCTGATGCTGTGCCCACAAGACACTGTCACACATTATTCAGGACAAAAAGTACAGACACGTCCACTATATCATCACACACTCTGAAAAAAGTCCATGAAACTTCACCAACTTTTCTATCAAGCCAAAATGTGATTTTGCCGAGGTGTCTTCTTCAAATTCACTTTATCAAACAGGTGAATGAATATCAGTAACATATTTGCAGTACTCACCCTCAGGTCTGTACTGTGCTACTATGGTGACGTTCTGTCCTGCGTTCTTCAGAGCTGCGGCTGCCTGCTCATGTGTTGCGCTGGACAGGTCCACCCCATTGACCTACACATACAGACACAATATTGGAGCTCAGCAGTGATCAATACTAATACATGTAAACTGAGCTGGAGAAAATGATTAAAATCGCAGCACGGCTCAGTGGGTCAATAACTCAAAGGTGTTGAGATTGTGTGTTTTGTAATGGCCTGTTTCAGGAATGAAAACCATTCGATGTCATTCTGTGCATGCACAAACACATAAAACAGGGATCCTGCAGGGATTTACAGCATCTGAGTAATATGAGGATTTAAATCTTCTTAAGTTTGAGCAAAATTAAACCATATTTCATCTTAATGTAACACAAAAACAGCTGCAACAGACTAGTGGAAACTGATTGGGGATGTGTGAATAAGATGGTTTGGTTAGAACCCAAATCATTGTAAGCGTGCTATGTGTTGATTAAAAAAAGACAAATAAATATTTGTTTTTTAAACCATCAGATATACACTCACACACATATACACACACAAAGGGCCCATGGGGACAACAAACAAATGGATGATTCCGCTACTAAACTGACATAATGTGTTTCAATACATTAACCAAAACAAAACAATAAGATAAGTCAATGACAGAAACAGTGTCAGTAGTTGCATTATATTTTGCAATGAAGACATACCGACAGGATTCGATCTCCCTTACGAAGTTCACCACAGAGATCAGCTGGACCACCAGCAAGAATGAAGGAAATAAAGATTCCCTCTCCATCCTCTCCTCCGACGATATTAAATCCCAGACCTGTAGAGCCCCTTTGCAGCACCACCCGTCTAGGTTCTCTGGAGAAAACACAAATCAAATAAAAACATTGCATCAGGGTGAAAGATAAAATGACTCTGCAAACTAGATAGTTTTTTGGCTTTTATATATTTTTGATACTTTGGATCAGTTCAGAAAAGTAGTAAATTCCTAAATTCATCAGTGAAAAAAAAATAAAATAAAATAATGAATGGAAATGGAGTCCTGCTGTGATATTTATCCATTACTGCTAAGTGATATATACTGTATATATACAGTATGAGGAAAAGAAACTGGCATTAATAGTATTCACCATCTTGACCAGCAGGTGTCAGCATTGCACTTTCTTGGTTCTATGGCAGTCAGTCAGAGCTTGCAGTTATTTCATTTTTCCAAAACGCAGACACCCAACAACTTTATTAGAAGATCTAAAACTGCTTTCAACTCATAAAACAGTGAATGAACATGAAAGAAAACAGAACACATCCATGTCAACAATGGCATTATGTCTAAAATTTAAATGCAATACTCAGAGGATTAGAGGAGTTTATCTTGTAGTCATTATCTTCAAAGGTGAAACTTTTCATTACCAGAATCATTTCTGACAACCAACGATGATATTTAATGCATGCATGAAAAAAAAGTAATTTATCTGAAATCTATGTAGTTTTACTACGGTGTGGGTGAGTTTCTTGATAAAAGCGCCAAACCCTGTGGGACAAAGGAGCTGCAAAAATATTTGTTGTGAGTCATCGGTTTGGGCATAAGCTTGAAGGATTTCATAGGTGTTTCTTTTAAAAAGTTTCAATAAAACTGAAGTTTTACTTTAAATGGTGATTCTGCCATGTCTACGAGATTTTGTTTTGTTTTTTTTTTCCTGTGCTATTAATAATTTTATTTAATATAGTAGGAAAAAAATACATCCAATAAGTCCAGATGCTTTGAAGTATTTACTTAAACCACAGTCCCTAAGTCTCACAACTGCAAAAACACAACTACAACTGACAAAGCAAAGACAGAATATGAGTTATATTGGTGCATCTGGACTTCAAAAGTGTCATATCACATCTAATGACAAAATTATGTTTGACTTGGAAGCATTTGGTCAAAAATCAATCAGTTTTTGCCTTAAAGGCTGTGGCATCATTGATAGCAGCCTCTGCTCCTGATAGAAAACAGAAGCTACTAAATAAAAGTATTGATTTCCACTCGAATTATACGTAGTTTTCTTAGAATCTTAGTACATGCTTTTTCTATTCTATTGCTATGCTATTTCTATTCACTTGTCTACTTAATGAGGTGGTGGTATTTTCATTTGTAGATTGGGATACAAGTGATAACATTACTTAAATCAACTGTCTCCAGTTATGTTTAGGCACAGTCACCCACCTCAGTGACCTCAATTCATGCAGTCTCCCTTCATCAAGACAGACTATCATTTGCAAATCTGACAAAATGTTCACTTACTTTGAGCAAGCAAAGCAAATTCACAGCCAAATTCTCCAAAGATTGGACCGCGATATAAATCCCTTTTGTCAGGAATGAACTATACATCTCTCTCATACCTCCCTCTGCTGGCCGTGTGGCTGAGAATTCATTTTATTCATTCATTTTAGATTCATTGCCTTCTGAAATGCTGACCCTTTATAAAACTGCACAGAGTCTTAAATACTGAAGCAGGACATTTCTTGTTGTTCCAAAACCAAGGCTCAAAAGCAGCATATGACCTCAGGCTATGAACAACATGCCAGAGGAGATAAAGCTTGCAAAATCTGATTTCTTATACTTAATTGTAAACAAACTTGCAGTATTCTAACAAGCTTTTGAAGAAACACATATCAATGAACAAGCACAAGATATGATAACTTTCGCATCTTTTAGCCAGAAAGCTGACCTTAAGCAAAGGACCTTAAGCAATGGACCAAAGATCATTTGATAATGAAGAAGACGAGCAACAATACAAAAGGATGTGCTCAGTAATTTTGTTACATTGCAACCATTTTCAACTTAGATAGAAAAAAATTGAATACATCATTGTTGTTCTGTAATCATAACTCATAGCAATCAATCACTACTTAATTTCACAATCTTTTTGTATCTGTTCCTTTTTGTGTTTGCAAATAGTATAAGATTCTTTGGCCAAAAGAATATTATACTATACTATATATGCTATATTAATATGTGTATGAATGTGTAATTACTCGTAATATGTTTGATCAATGAATTATTCAGTGACACTGTTGCAGGGATGGGACTTCGTTGGAGCAAAATATGGGGGGGTGGGGGGGGGGGGGCACATTGTATTTATCCAATATGTTTTTAAGCATTGCATCCCTTTTCAAAAATGATATATATTAAAAAAAATTTAAAAAAACTTGAACAAAGAAAAATAATAACTTTGCATGACTGATCATGTGTCAAAAGATGAAAGAATGAGAGAAGAATTGTCACAGAAAAGAGGGGCAGATGTCAAAATGACCATTCTGTAGTCCGACTGAAGCTTATCAGATTTATGATAATCAAAGAGCGCTGATTGGCCGGGAGTTTTATGACGAAATCAGTCGTGTTCTGGTAACCACGGTGATGCCAGTCGAGTGACGAGGGTTGTTATAGGCCATAATCCCTCCATTAAAATGGATTAAAGACAGTGGAGCAGCATAGAGAGTGTATCTGTGTGTGTGTATGCATGTGTGGTGTGTGTATGTGTGTGTGTGTGTGTGTGTGTGTGTGTGTGTGTGTACATGTGTACACGCCAGACAAAAATCACAGAGCCATCTGCCATTTACTGCCAAACAAACACATACACACACACAGACACAGACACAGACACACACACACACACACACGCACGCGCGCGTGCAGCAGCAGCAGCAGAAGCGGGAATGAAGCCCTGAGGTCAGACGGTGTATTTTGGTCTCTCTAGGACTCGGTTTGATAGAATCATGTCACAGGCGTGTATGAGTGCAACTAATAACCTCAGAGAAGCACATGGAGGTAGCCATAAAGGAAAGGCCAAGGACAAAGAAAAAAAAAATGTCCTGTTTGATTTATAGATTTACAGATTTATAGTCATTCTATCAGGAGAAAAAAAGCTGGCAGCAGCTGACAATTCATACAAAATCAATTCAACTCTGTCATAAAGGCCGTAAATTTCTATCTTGGTCAAGATTCATGATATTCAGACCATGAACAGTTTAATATAGAGTCCCAAAATATTTTATGTCAACTGAATTTTTACTGGCTGAATGAAAATCAATTTAACAATATTCACAAGAACTCAAGTTTCCATGATTGTAATTTCACATGTAAGTAATACAGAGATTTACAGATTTCAAATCTGGTTTTTAAAGTAGCCTCCAAACAAACTAAATTATTGGATCATTCTGTGATGTTCGCATAACTAGTTTGTCATTATTTGCCCTAATTTAATGAAACTTAAGATCTATATGTAAGTATTGTGCAAAGATCTCAAACTTGTGTTCTTGTCCAGTGAACACATGCAGAATACTTTACTTCAGGTCAAATGAAACTGGGAGTGATTGTAGAAAATGTTAAAGAAAGAACAATGCTTGTCTAGAAGAAATTTATTGTATTCTGTTTGCAGTCCAAACATTTTTTTCTCATGTTGTTGGGTCTCACCTGGGGACATCCTCGTCTCCAGTCATTGGTCTGGGCAGTGGGGAGTATCTGGGCGTGGTCAGAGGGGCGGGGCTTACAGACTGACTGCCACCACTCATGTAAGGACTTATGTGATTGTCCTGGTGTGGAGAGTATGCTGTGGAAAAACACACACATTATTTTTATTTAAAAAAAAAAATACCACATCTATATGGAGTCTTAATTTTTTTCTTGGTTAAAATAAAATATCCTGCAGATATGAAAAGAGACAAGAGAAGACAACATGGTATGTCCTGTTGCTGAAAGTGTCACATTCAGAGCAGTGATAAATAACATGTGGTTTGATAATATGCTGATTTGGAGAGATGACAAGTGGCTGTAATCCAGCGGACTAAATTTACCCAGTCTGACAAACAGATTTTTATATAACAAACTGTCTGGGAGAAGTGATCATGATGACAGAATAAATATCTATTGCTAAGATATATTTCAACTGATCTTCTCGAGCTTTGAAGTGAATCTGAGTGTTTGATGTAATGAAACTGATAATCTATGATCACGATATAAGGTTTTCCTAAGCATCACTTTTAAGTTTGTGTCTTATTGTTTCTGCTTCTAATGAGACCTGAACTTTACACCACTCTATATATACAAAGCGTTGTTTGATGTATTTTGAAAATCTCACGTTCAGCTTGATGTCTTTCATGAGTTGCTTCTAAAAATTAGGTATGGATAAAATTGAAAGTAAAAAATGCTAAAATAACTAGTTACCAGCGTCACAAATCCAGATAACTGTCTGCTTCAGTTGTACAGTTCTGTTGACTTATATAGTGATATCAACAGTAACATTTATGTTTGTTCTCCTATTACAAGACAGCATATTTTTTCTGCCAACAGTGTGTCTTTATTGTAAAACTAAAACCTAAGCAATGTTGATAAAAGCAAGGTTGTTGTAGACAATTTGTCAAACAGTGCAATTTTAGGAGATTTACTACAATGAGTGTGACCTGCACATGCAGGTAATAGAACTGCTGCTGACCCTCTGGCAGCAAATACATTCCATCAGTGTTAATATTGTGGGGGTGCATGGTTTCTGCATGTTTTCACACTCGTGCTGCTCCCACCAACACATCTATTTCTAACATGACGCTCATTATTACACTTTCAGCAGCTACATGTTTTAGAGTTCAGTGTGATTTTATTCTTTACTTATTTATGCTCTGGCATTAACCAGGAGTTTCATGTAACATGTACTGGCATGACAATAAACAAAGCAGATTGATCAAGAAGGAATGAATTCCTCCTACATCAAGATTGACCTGAAATAAACCCTGATTTAAAACATGATTTTATAGTCCTTGTTTGTTTGTCATACTTGTTTTTGCACTCACAATTTGTGACATCCGGCGGAGGGAAGTTGTCGTTGATAAAAAGAGAGGTGTGTTTGGCCACACGGAGGTACACAACATCAGGGGTCGACTTCAGGGCTGCCACGGCCTCTTCGTGAGTTACCTCTTCCAAACAGGAGCCATTTACCTGCAGATAAGTCATCAGAGAAGGATGAATACTCTGTTAGTGTCTACTAAAGCAGTGCATGGACAGTATAAAAACAGGAACAGACTTGATATTGCGTGACAACAGGTGGAAGCTGATCTACTAACAGTGCACTGAGGATCATATCTGACAGACGTGCAGAATAACACACATTATCCATTTAGTGGTGTCTGCCTTCATGAACATGGAATATGAGGAGAGTCTTCCAGATCATGCATACAATACTGGGAGGAGTGTAGTCCAATAGATTAATGCACAACGTGCAGGGTGATTCACTGCTTCTGAAAACATTTGCACTGTTTCCGATAAGATATTTTCTGGGTTGTACCCTTAATTTTGAGTTTGTGATTATCATTGCTTTACAAGCTCTTTTCCAAGTTTATATTTGTTATACGCCGATATGTATGATAATGTGCTGTATCTTTTGCTTGTTTTGTTTTCTGTTAATGGAGGTCAACGCTTCAGCCAATCACTTCATGGTAAACACCAGCAACAGCTAACATGGAAGCAACACCATTTCTCACAGATTACTGTTGTATAGACACGGTCTTCAAAACACAGAACAGTCATCTTTTTGTTTGTATGTGATGTTAGTGTTATAATAGTGTTATTCTTACTAAATTGTTGACAAAAAAAAAAATGCAAACTTAACGAGCAAATCCATTTGCCTGAGCATGCAATCCAGCATGGTTTGCACACATTCTTAGTATTTCCTGCATTGGGAAAATTTGTGTTCTAACTGTCCATAAACTGTCACACATTCCCAAAATAATTTTTAGGGTGTCAAATGGGGCAGGCGGATATGGAAAAAAGTCTTATTACAATATAATTTTCAAATCAGTTGATACTGATATATATCTCAATATAAAACAAGTCAGTATTTTTGTCAATGTGCAATGATCTGAAGATATATTTTTTTTTTGGTGAACGTATAATTCTTTGAAAAAACTGTGTCCTCTGTTGTTTTTTCCAAAGGAACACTTAGTATAAACATTAACTCATTTTGCAACTATCTGTTCCTGTACTGCGTACTAAATTGGCAGGGCTCCTCTCATCTAACCACATGATTGGTTCAATGCAGACCGACTCTCAGTCTCATTGGCTATTCATATTGTCCATCAATGCATGGAAAAATGCAATCTATCAAAAAGTCTATCATATGTATGCTTATCGATAAAAAAAAGTTTACTTTGCGATACATACAGTTATCGTTTCATCACCCAGCCCTGGTGTCTGTATATCAAAATTTATGCAAATACAAGCAAAAAAGATCTTACAGCAACAAGTTTGTCTCCTATTTGCAGCCGTCCGTCTTTGTGTGCTGCCCCTCCTTCGATGATTTTAGTCACATAGATGCTGTTGTCACCTGGGACGTGTTGGTTTCCAACTCCACCTGCTATACTGAATCCTAAACCTGAAAAAGAAAGAAAGAAAAAAAAAACTGGTCATGTTTTTGATGAAATTTGGAGAAGATATTGACAGTCGGTGTTTGGCATTGTTGCTGCATAATTCTAAACTTTTAATTAACTCCTAAAATCTGCAACATTTGTGACTATTTATGTCTATTGGCAAATGTGTCATAGCTTTCAGTATGATAAGTACAGGACAAGCTGTGTTAACTCTTCTGTAGAGTGTGTTTGTATTATTGTCTTACCTTTGGGTCCTTTGACTAATTTGATATCCATGATTCTTTCTGTCAGGCTCCTTCTGCGTCGTATACACAGCCGGACCAGACCACCTGCCTCCTTCAGGGCCTCCACAGCCCCGCTGTGGGTCACCTCCCTGACGTCTGTCTCATTCACTCGCACTATACAGTCGTTCACCCTGCAAAGCAACATCACACACTTCTTTAGCTGCCGTCTTTTTAAGATCCTGAATTCAGGAGAGGGTAAAAATAAATATCACTGGACAGCAATAATTAAGTAAAGTGACGTGAAGCGAGACTCATTTGTAGGAATTATCCTTTTCACTCTGACACCTGCTGCTGTTGCCTGAAGCACATCTATAAGAAGCAGCAGTAATGTACTTTTGTAAAAGGCAATGCTGTTCTGGGCAAAGCATTTGATTTCTGTAACTACACAGGTATAATGCATAAATGAATGGATTTATTTACATATTTACAGTGAGCTGAAAGCTTAGCAAGCCAGTCTTCTGGGATTGTAGATTTGTTAGTAGTTAACATAAAAGTGTTGCTGCCTGGATTAGGTCAAGTTGTTAATCACTAACTCAACAACAATATAGTGAAAGTAACTACAGCATTGTGGCACAACATACAATAATATTTGTGTTGCATCAAGAATGTGAAGTGCAGCTTTAACGCTTTGACAGTGGTTTGCTAAGTTATGATTTGCTACCATTTGATACAAACAGATTGACAGATTTATTTCAATACAATTAAAAAAAAAAGTTTGTTCAGACCTGAGTCGTCCATTCTGAGCAGCAGCTCCTCCTGGTATGATTTTGGTGATGAAGATTGATGGGTCTTCTCCAATGTGGGGGTTATCAGTTCCTCCAGCGATGCTGAAACCCAGGCCTGAGTTGCCCTGCACACACACAAATTAAAGGCCAAGTCACAGACTGTGTGTGCAGCTAATTTATTTCAGATTTTTATAAGACCGTTAAAAAAAAAAAAACTTTAATTGTGAATTGACAAAAATGTCTCTGTATCTGTTCTGACGCAAACAAAACAATATACAGTTCCACCAATGCAGACATTTTTTAAGATATGTTATTATTATTATTATTATTATTATTATTATTATTATTATTATTATTAATCCGTGCCACAATGAAACAGTTTTTTCTTTGATCATTATTATATAACTATACACTGTATAAAACAGCCAATTTCTCCCCCTACAATGCCCAACATGAAGTATATTCAGATATACTTTCACTCCTGTTGCTGCTTATTGCCAAATGACACATAATAGATCACCTCTGACAAAGTGACTTGATGGCCAAACAGCTCTCACTCGTTAATGCTCTGCCACTGGGTTTGAAGCCAGTGTAATAATGTCTGTCCCTGTGTTTGCGTGTACGTCCATAGTGTCTTTATAACAGCTCCAGTCAAGCAGACAGAACCAGGTCACAAGAGAATAGAGCAAGGGAGGGAAAGAACAGGAGCCAGCCTCAGGGGTGAGAGGAGGGGGAATATAACGAGAGAGGGGCAAGCAGAAGACCAGAGAAGGAAAGTAGGGATAGATGGACACGAAATAGTGAAGAGAGGAAAAGAAGGTCAGCAATACCAGACCAACACTCGAAAGGAGTGATGAGATAATGGTGGAAGATAAAGATAACTGAAAAGCAAGAAAGTGTTGATAGGCCAGTTGATAATTTCAATACCTAAATCATGTGACTTTAATGTAGGGCTGTCAGAACAATAATTTTTCTAATCATGATTAATCGCAGAATTAGGGTTATGGTTAGCAATTGGCTTAAAGACATGGGAGAGAAAACTTTTCGAAACAGTTCTCATGTAATATGAGTAGAGTTGTTTTTTTCTTTGTTGTTCTAAAGCTGATTCTGATTTAAGCTTTTAAATGTTACAAATATCCTCCTGTAGCTGTCCATAATTTGGACTGTTCTGTTTGTCATAGGTACTAATTTTAAGCCAGTGTTACATATTACTTGCTGTTATTTCAAGCTAGGATTAGTATGATTGTTTTGCTAATGGTGCTATTATTTATTTGGAAGCAGCACAAGAGAGTGAGTGACCTGTGGTCCAATTCACAAAGCAGAGTCAAAAAAACTCTGAGTCTCACCCTGAACTCTGAGTTGATCTGCTCTGAAATTGGAAACTTTGAGTATTTGTTTCCAGGAAAGATGATTTGAGTTCGTTTGTTCAACTGAGAGTAGTTTCACCTAGAGTTAAGCACATGTGCCACAACTATAAAAAGACAGCATTTATGGAGTCCCAATTGGACGAGTCATCATGACAACTGGGAAGCAGTAGGAGGGGCTTTAACACCACTATAATGGGACATTTCAATGCACTCATATGGCGGGATTGAATATGTTTTCAAAAAACATACAGCATGTAGCATGCTGCAACTGCAAAAAAAAAGAGGGAGAACATTGCTGGGTCAATGCATCAGTTGAAGAGCCCTTTGCAATCATGATAATACTATAGGAGAAAACTTCTTGAATTGTAGCCTATTAATTTAGTTTATATAGGAGCAGTCATATTTAGCGGCTGTATAAATAAGAGCATTGTCGACATAATCTCATGGGGTGTGACATGAAGCAGTAGCGTCTTATAACAATCACCCAACTGATATTTAATTCTCTGCGCTGCAAAGCTACACCTTCATCCACAGGATCATTGTCAAAAGAACACAGCATAGTAGTGAAAAAAAAATCCCACCTACTGTATCTAATGGACTTCTAATATAGGAGTACTGGCTGATTTTTTAATATGATTGTTATAAAGAACAGGCGTCAGAAGTCTTCTCTGCTAATGAGGGAATCAAACACTGTGTGGCTGAAAAGAGGGTGGAATCAGAAAGAAACTTAAGGTTTTGAGGGAAAAACCTGTTCCGTTCCAGGTTAGTTCCAGAGAATCTGTTACTGCAGAAACTGACTGAAGTTACCACTCTCTATGATCCAGGTTACATTTACCCAGTACTCCTTAGTCTCTGAGTTGAGTTACCTCCCACTGTGAAATGGAAAACTCGGAGTTTCCCTCATTTCAGGGTTGACAGGCTCCTGATATATCAAATCTTTCAAAGTAAGCACAATGTTACTTTATTCTTCTTAATACTTGGAAGTTCTTTCTTATCTAAGTTATGGTTTCATTATGAGAACTTTCGAGCATTTTGTTTATCTTTTAAGCTTTTGTGAAATCTGCCTCCACTGTCAGACAGACAGCGATATAAAACTGTTTCTTCTTTCCGCTCATTCTTAACAAAATATGCTGTTATGACAGCATCATGTTAAAAGGCACCCTAAGTATTTTAACATGTCTCTTTTCCAAGATGCCTCAAATAGCCACGGGTTTTAAAATTGTTGGTAATCCATATACAAAATGAATATTTCGGTTCAAAATCACCAACATAAGAAAGAAATTGGAAATGGCCATCACTTGTTGATACATTATGCAGATTTTTTTCTTTTCATTTGGCTAAACAGAAAACTTTATGCACTGAGTGGAATGTTATTATTATCCCATTAAAGATGGAATTTGGCATGGAAACTTTACATAGTCATGCAAGCAGTGTATTTACTGTGGTGTGTGTGTGTGTGTGTGTGTGTGCGTGCGTACGTGCACGCGCGCGCGTGTGTGTGTTTTACCCGCTCCAGCGTGATTTCCTCATACTCATAGTCTGCTTCTGTTCCATTGACCTGTTATAGAGAAGAAAAATATAAATAACTAACAAAAACAGTAAAGTAAAGTAACACTAGTACATTTAAAGTTTCTGCTCAACAGTCAGTAAGGTACATTAGATTAGACTGAATGCAAATATTTCCAATTATTAACCTTGCTTAAGGACTAAAACAGCACATCTTAACACAAACAAACAATAATATCAACAACAACAATAATAATGAGAATATTTGAAACTATAATGTAACGATTGAAGACAGGTAACTAGAAAAATATCAAACTAATACCAATAACAATAAAATTACAGCCATGTCTGGAAAAACAAGACAAAAGACAAATTTTAAAGCATATATTACAGAGAATTGATGAAATAAGACATAAAATACAAAACAAAACAAAACAAAAAAAAAAAGCACGTTCATAGAGTGTGGTTGTAATAAACTTTAAGGAGGCAAAAGATAATGAGAAAGAGATCCAGATAGTGGTCTGCACAAAATCTCCAGAAATTGAATGTGTCACAAACAATATGAAATGCAAAAAAACAAACAAAAAAAAAAACAAAAGACAAAACTGAAGTGAAGGACAAATACAACAGAAGATAAGTGCAGTTATCATAATGTACATCACTAGTTCCATCATTACATCAAAAACATATTTTAATTGTTTTAATTACTTTTATTTGTGATTGACAGCAAAAAAAACAAGTTCTACACTGACAGTCAGAAGTATTTAGTGACATTTTAAAAGCTTTTCACACAATTTGAATTCTGAACGTTTTGCTCACTTTCCTCAATTTTTTTTATTTTATAATTTTTTTCACCCTTTCCATTACATACATAAAACATTATATATATATATATATATATAAAAAAAAAAACTATATAACTCTATAGTATTCCTACAAACAAATATCAGAGTTATAGAAATGAGAATTTAGACTTTGATTATTTATGAATGACGCATGAATCCCAGAGATTAAACTCATAATGCGTACTTAACCATGATGTATCTCTGATGTCACATTTAAGAGCATCCCTGATGAATTGCCCACGAGCGCCAATCACACTGCTCTGCTCGGTCTATGGAACACATTAAGGTCTGCATTTTCTGACTGAATGAAGTGCACGCAGAATTAAATCTGAGCTGTACAGACTATTATATATTATTTTTGTTCCGCTCACTTTATACTAGGAGATGAGTGTCTTATTCCAGATACAGCTGCTGCAAGCACGTAGGCACACACACACACACACACACACACACACACTCTTGCACACACATAAACTCCCAATGCACACACAAACATAGTGGTCGAGTGGCATCCCAATGGCCTTTATAATCCCCTTGGCTGTAATCTGTCTCTGTGCAGTCAGATTAGTTTAGATTTTGAATTCTAGCTGTTTCAAACAGAGGGCACAATCTATCACCAGCCACTGTGTTTACTACTATCAACCACACACTTCAATTCAGACTGGATGGTGCCTCTTAAAAAGCGAAAATAAATTAATTGGTAGAAAAAAAAAATAATAATTTGAGGTTAAGCCTGCAAAAAAAATTTTTTTATGACATTTATGAATACCTAACTCTAAACAGCTTTTATTTCTCAAGATTCTGGGACTCAAGAGGAAAGTAATTGAATCATTAGCAAACTACAAAGGGATAGCAGCATTAAAAAAAAAAAAATCTTCCTCCGCTTGCGTTTTATTTTAGCTTCAGTTCAGTGGGGAGTAATTCCACAGTAATTACATAATAAACTTATCTAACAACAGCAGAGACTGATTCTCAGTGGCAGCTGGCCACTGGTAAAATGACATCTGGATTCATCTAATTCTAGACTAAACGTTCTGTTCAAAATTGGGACATTGCTGTCATTAACGTGCATGCTCTTTGCAAAGGAATAGCCAAAGCAATTCACACTTTGGAGTAGGAGTTCAGAATAGGAGTTCAAATAATAACAAAACAATCTTTTAAACCACACTGTGGACTGCAGGAAAAAAATATTTACTGTGAGAAAGTTTTAGCCAATCATAAATGAGGTGATTATCCAATATTTTAGTTGAGGAATAGATTAGGGATTTGAATTGTGGTGTTTCCTGAATCTTACACATGTGCAAAAAATGAATTAACGTATGAGACCTGAAGATGAATAAGTGATCTGTATGTACTGATCCATTCTGGGACCAGTGATCCCAGTGAATTACAGTGGGCTCTGGGTCTTTACTAATAATGATAGTATGGATTTGATTAGAAAAAGGGGAAAGTAATGTGTCCTTGTGGATGAATGCTGGATGAATGTTGAATTCTTTTCACTGTCCTTAAGAGGATATTCAGAGTAGAACTAAATATAACCAACTGAACACACTTAATGTTTGGTTTAATAGTCAAGAAGTCAAGTGTGTCATGTGTAGGTTACACATATATTTTTTTTTAAGTAGCATTGAACTGTGGCACAATGTAGAACATTTTTTATGTAACTGTACTTGGCTTCTGATGGTTTCTTTTTTTGTTGTTGAAGTTTTACATTAAATACAGTTTGATTTCAGTGTTGTTCAGATGTTGTTTCTATATGGGGACAACAAAGTGTGTTGTCCGGTAACATTTCAGACATACTGAGCAGAAAATGCGTTATAACTGCCTTCATCTACTACCACACGATATAACAGCCAACAGGTAAAGAAATCACCTAAAAGTTATCAGTATCAAAGCTACCTGAGCATCTCTATTTGTTACACACGAAAAAAGAAAAAAAAAAGCCGTACTGACAATAAATTCTGCTTATTGACCAGGCCACCAGAGGTCCAAATCGATGCTCACACAGCCACTGTCATGTAATTCAACACCTTGACTGAGTCTTTGTGGCATAACCTTGCTTAGATTTCCTGGTAAAACATAAGGTCAAATAAAATTGTCAGCAATGTAAATGTTAACGTAAATGTTCTCATATTGGCAGCTTGCAGTCGCAACGTACACAAATGATTTAAATCTCTCCAAAGCATGAGCATTTCAAGCAATACTCACATATGGGGGGGTGTCGACGCTGTCGGCGTTGACCACCACTGGAGGGGGGTTGGCCTGTAAGAGAGAGCAACGGGATGATTTATCACTTTTAATTCCAAAATCACTGTCAGCAAAGAATATTGCTGGTTTTGATAGACGTGCAATAATGCGTGAAGAGAGACTTACTCGTCTCATGTTTTGGTACAGCATGTTGAGTACATCTGCTA
This sequence comes from Salarias fasciatus, assembly GCF_902148845.1. Taxonomy (NCBI): domain Eukaryota; kingdom Metazoa; phylum Chordata; class Actinopteri; order Blenniiformes; family Blenniidae; genus Salarias; species Salarias fasciatus. Next base: position 7,203,063 of record NC_043766.1, on the reverse strand, counting down.
CAGATTACCACCATGGAGCGACTGCATACACCGCATGACATACTGCACAGCCCTTACAGTGGACAGTACAAACGTACTACACAGCAAACCACGCAATATAACAGATTTATACAGCTTTGATACTGCCACCAAAAGCACTCTTAACACTTCACTTCGGCACCACTCTAGTACAACTGCCTGTAAATCATTTTAGATTATAGTTTGATCATAGCGTAGTTAATTATGGTGCTCCTTATAGATTATTGACACGGCGCTATCATACTTCATACTTCAGGTAGACATCCACGTTCTAGCAAGTAGCTTAGAAATACAAGATTTGTAATCTTTGTTTTTGCCAACATGCCCTGTGTCCTCTCTACAAGTGTTTTCTATTTCCTTCTGTCCCTACCCCAAGTTATCCTCTTGTACACACAGTTGCGTCTTTCTTCCTGGCTTTGCCCTTGAGCCAACGTCTGGACAAACCACCAGTAAACAAACAAGGAACAGAAACACTGCAGACGGTTCACATTATCTTCTGTCTCTTCATTCAAAATCAAGCAGCCAACCTGACACTCTCCAGTAAACAGACACAAGGTGAATTTTTTCTCTTCATAATTGCAGGTTGCATATAAACACCAGTTTCATCAGTGCATCCTTTCACGCTTTTTCTTTAGTCTGCTCCCACTTTCGCTCAAGAAAACATGTAGTGCTCACAAGTCTGCAGCTCTAGTCTTCTTCCAACCACCACCAATGAGCATCCCAGTCCATGCAAGAGCTCCAAAAATCAGTTCACAAACCAGTCAGCCAAATATCATCAAAGACGCCAGTACAACCAAACAGACAGCGCAACCTGACTTCAGAACATGAGTGTGCAACAGAGCAGTAACAGCATCTAACCCTCTGAACTAATCTCTACTTCCCATCCACCCTTGTCTACTCGTCTTTATCCTCTCTCTCTCTCGCTCTCTCTCTCTCTGCCACATGTGCAACTGTCTGTCAGTCAAGCTGACTGGATGCTTGATCCCACATGGGAACAGAAAGAGGGCGGTGGGGGTGGTGGGTCAGAGGGATTATAGGTATGGTGGGAGAAGAGAAATCTGCCTGCAGAACAACAACAACGAGGAGCAGAGGGTGTGGACAGATGCATGTAAACCCCTCCAGAAGCACTGACATAAGTAGAAAAAAAAAAAAAAAAGAATAACAATCAACAGTGTGGGAACAGAAGTGTAGGAAGGCTCAGAGAGAGACAGACAGCCGGAGACTGGGAGGGTTTGGAGGGTACAGTACAGTTCAGCCGATTCTGAGACATGCTGACAGATGCAGCTGTTATCATCTGTGTGTTCCGTGTGTGATCTGTGTATTGCTAGTGTTGTGGGAACCAAAATCAGATTACACATTAACATTGTGGGGACAAAAAGCAAATCCTCAGATATGTATTATTTTAAATCACTTCCTAAGACATTTTTTTTTCCAAGAGCATATTTTGAATAGTTTTATTCCAACAACACATTAATGCAGTATGATAATTTCAATATGGTCTCCTTGCCAAACATATGCAAACCATTTCGAAGTTCTATTTTTATATGTTGAAATTAAAACATATTCAGTAAACATTCATTCATATTCAGTAAACATTATACACACCGAAATATATATATATATATATATATATATGTATATATATATATATATATATATATATGTATATATATATATATATATATATATATATATATATATATATATATGTATATATATGTATACATATACATATATATATATATATATATATATATATATATATATATATATACTTTCAGTGTGTATTGTAAGTGTGTCTCATTCATAAAACCACAAATCCTATCGGTCAGACTCCATTGACACAAACTGTCAGTGTGTGCACATTCTTATGTAACATCAGCATTTGTGAGTGTGTGTGTGTGTCTGCTTACATGTGTTTTAGTGATAGCTATTTCTGAACAGTGTTTTGCTGCTTTGTAAAACGGGTTGTTAGTTGTTACATAATTGTTTAGATGCTATCTTTCTTATTGAGGCTTTATAGCAGGATCCAGTCCAGCACAGCTTGAAAAATATATCCAAAGGATCCCTGGTTCATCTTGTTCGACAGGGAGGCAGAGAAACTATTGACTAGTATAGATTTAAGTTCATATATTTTCCAATAAGTGTATGTGCATGAGTGTATTCATGCGTGGGTGTGTTCCACGGCTTTCTACTATGTCTTGTAAACCTTGCAGGCCACTGGGTTTAAGTAAATCCCCCACTGGGTTTAGCCTAGTATTGAGTCTTTTTCAACCTCTGTATTAAATTATTAATGCATAACAAAACCTAAATATAAAAGGTAAATATGGTACGGTATGTAGTGTTAAAACAATGTGATCAAAATACTGGAAATCTTTATGAGCTGTGAGCTGTTGTGTATTCATTATTTAAATCATGGGAACAGACAATATTCCAATTTAGAATTTTTTTTAAGTTACAGCTTAGCTCAGGTGAAAGCAAAGAATAATTGGGAGTAAATCTGATGGAAATTGGTGAATTTCAATTCAATGCACTCAGAAAGCATGCAAAATACATCCCAGTGAGGGTGTCTTCTTGCCTTTCTATACTGGTGTGGTCGTGACTGCACACAGTAAGGGACTGTTGTCACAATGGAGACAATACTGAGGCTGCAGTGACATTTTAGGTGGTGATATGTTTTAAGGTCAGACTAAAGTTAATGCAACACAAGTTGTAGTCAGTGCTTTGATTAGAGTAAATCAGGAGGAAAGATCAAAAAATAACACACATTTTGTCAGTGTGTCAGAGATTGTTTTCCTTTGTGAAAGGAGCAATGTTCAGTTCATACACCATCAAAGTAATACTTAATTATCATTTGGCAGATGGATCACGACTGGATAAACCATAATCAACATTCCCCTATAATGACACAAAGGCAGATAACTGAGTAAATGTGAAATAAGCATGTGGTTATGTACGATGCACCACAACGCAACATGTACAGTCACATGTGCAGGAGCATTCAAATATTAATAAAAGTCAAAATAGGCAGAATGAATATTGTGGCACAATGGCAGACACACTGGTAAAAGAAAAGAAGGAAAAATGTCCAGCTTGTTTTTTCGGCACAGTCTGCTAACACCGATTTCTTATTTTGCAGGGAGAACTCACTGTTAGCAGGCAAAGCAAGATGCACACATTTCTATAAAACTCCACTTTAATATCACTACCCCACTAATGTGGACTGAAACTCCATTTGACTAATGAGTTAATCAGATAGAGCGTGACTCTAATCAAATCAGGGCGGCCATGCTAATCACGCTAATAACACTATCACTCCCTGCTATCTCTGATCACTGCATACACAGCAGATGTACAGCACATTAACTATCCATGCAACAACCCATAGAAGTCAGCTGACTTGCTCTATTCTATCGCAAAGTGTGTACAATACAAAAATCCAGCAGCTTGTAAGGTTACACACTCTTTCACTGAGAAGCTGCAGTTGGCTGTTATCACTCTGACCACTGTGAGTATAATCATCATCCAATGTCCTGACAATGAGCTTTATTTAGAAATGAGCTACTTTAGAAAACCTGTATTTTACCAACCACTGGATTGCTTCCAGTTTCCCTTAGAGAAAATTAAAAAGTCACATAATGCGAGACAATTATTTTGTGCTTCAGTTGACACCCTGGGGTGGGCATTGTGCAGAAAACACCAGAGAAGCACTTCAGGCTATCAGTATTTCAAATCGAAGGGCAGTTTGACAAAGATAATGGCAACATTACAATACTGACCTTTTTTTTTTTTTTTTTTTAATGCTCTTACTCCTGTTTACAGATTTATGTACAATGCGCATTATTGTAGCAGCATGCTTATACAACCAGAGCCTCATATAGACTTAAGATCATATAGTAATACTGCAGGTTTGATGTGAATTCATGTTATAAACCACATTTCAATATGTATCATTTCCACACATCTGTATATACTTTATCTTACATTTCAATGCAAATCTGAGGTCAATTGGACTTGGTCACACCACTTGGAAGATGTCTTGGATCTTTCTAAATGGGGGACAACTCCAAATCATGCAAGTGACTACATATTTTAATATTTGATGTTTTACTGAGCAAAAATCCGTTCTATTTGAAGGCATGCACACGGGGAAGAAGCGTGTTGAAGACTGCAGGAATACTTCACGAAAACAGTAGGACCAATATGCTTGTGCCTATTAGAATACATTTATTTAATGCTCTCTTCAAATTTCCAGCAGACTCAAATGAAGTCAAACTTGTGCTTTGTAGTGAACATATTATCCATTGGCATTACAGCATAATGAGAAAATAAATAACAATAAAGAGCACACAACGTCTTTTCCTCCTAAGGACCAGACCTACCTGTACATGGGTCTGTAATCGGGGAAAGTGGTGTATGAGTGGCACATGAGGGGGCACATCCATTGTGTGCGTGGTCCAGATATGCGTGTCATTGGGCCATGGCCTCCCGCCAGCTTTTCCTTTGCTTTTCGTGGGACTCTTTTTCACGCTGTCCCTCAGGTTGGTAAACTTTCCTCTGGAACCCCTTGTGGCCAGGTTGGTAGGCAGCGTGCTCCACCCGTAACCTCCCAGCCCTGAACACAAGGGGAGCTGTGGTGAGTGAAAAGGATGGATGGACAGTGACTGGGAGGCGTGTGGAAGTGCAGGAGAGAAGTTGTGGTGGTGCTGATACTGCTGGAACAACGAGTGGTGGCTGGGCGAATGGAGCTGCGCCTGGTGGTATATTTGATGAGTGGAGGGAGAAGAAAGCAAGCGACTTGGCGAGGCTGGTGGATGGCATTGTTGCTGGTTTTGAGAGTGATGGTGAAGCTGAAGATGACTTGGCGATAGGTGAAGCTGATGGTGACTTGGCGATAAATGAAGCTGGTGGTGGCTTGGTGACAAGTGAATCTGGTGGTGGCTCTGGGTTTGGTGAAGCTGGTGGTGGCTTGACGAGTGAAGTAAGTTATTGGATGTCGGTGGAGCCAGCTGGTAAGTTGGTGAAGGTGGAGCAAGTTGATGACTTGAAGACGTCGCTGCTATGTGATAGTAGCTTGGAGAAGGAGATGGAAGCAGATGCTGCGGCGAGTGGCAGGTATGCTTCGGTGAGTGGGCATGATGCTTTGGTGAGTGCAGAGGTGAAGACTGCAGTTGGTAATTTGGAGTCTGTATCTGCAACAAATTCTGGTTATGCTTCGAGTGACTGTGGCTCTTTCCAGACTTTCCTTTCCCTTTCCCACTTTTTCCCTTTGAGGAACCAACGCTGGGCTTTTTTGGGCTGCAGCAAAACTCATGGCTGTGGAAGTAAGTGGTCATAGCTATAAAAATTCAGACAATGTCTCAGAGAGATCCTCCTGTCTTCCGTCTCCTTTCAATCCTCGCTTACCATGCTGTCTTCTTTATCTAGATCGCAAAAAGCGCCGCAAACTCCGTGCCGAAACAATATAGGTCATGTCTCTCAGTGATAGTCAGTCCTTCTGAAAAGTTGTCTTTCCTAATGTGTATGAAGTTGTCTCAAAAGATGAAGTCCGATGGGATATTAAAAAATTCTGGAAAAAAGATCACTCCTGTGAAATGCAGCTTCTTTTCTCTTGTTGATTAGTCCCGAAAAGCAAAGCTTCCTCCTCCAGTACAGTATTTAACCCCAAAGATGTATACTGACCCTTTTACCATTCTTCAGTGGTGTCTGTCAAGAGATGCAACTGGAAAAAACTGAAAAAAGTTAAAAAAAAAAAAAAAAAATTAAAAATAAAAATCCTTAAATCCTTAGTCAAGCCTCCTTTCTCTTACTTTGTCTCTTGCTTCTTGAGAGGATGAGAGTCAATTGATGCGCTCCACTGGAAGATTTGTGTTTCTCACTATGCGATTATGCTCCACTCCACTGGTCAGTCACTCAGAGCAATTCATATTATCCACCTCTGTACCTGCCTCCAGTCCCGCTTCGTATCAGGAAAGTAGGTCGATCCACTCATAATGCATACAAATTGTTTTTACCTCAGAAATTACAAACCAAAACAATACACTGAAATGAAGAGAGATCCGTTGTTGACATTTCTGCTGAAAAAAAAAAAAAAAATCTTTATATATGTCCATGTCTTTTTATCCATCAGGAACAACGGTCAAAAGGAGTTAAATCGTCTGTCTTCTTTCTTTCTTCTTGTCTTAAACATTTGTCATGATGAACTGATACCAGGCCCCATCTTCATGAACAAGTCTTTTTCTCAGCCTTTTTCATCTTTATTCTGCACTGCCTCCCTCTTTCAGCATCTGTCCCCACTTTCTCTCTCTTTCTCTCTCTCTCTCTCTCTCTCTCTCTCTCTCTCTCTCTCTCTGCCTCTGTCTTTTTCCCGGACGAGCCAATTAGGGTCTTCCCTGGACTCCTGCACATGACAGCAGCCAGGCATGACTAATCGATAGGAGACTGGGGACAGTGATACAACGCTCAGAGTTCAGTCACTGTGTGTGTGCGTGTGTGTGTGTGTGTGTGTGTGTGTGGGTGTGTGTGTGAGAGAGATGAAGGAAGCGTTATGATTGGTGCAGGGCAGTCACTTCCATCAACCTTTGTCTTCCTCCTTTGAAGCATCACAAGGCAGGCCGGGTCAGCAGTAACACAGTGTTTGCGAGTCTGTGTGTGTCTGTGTGCATCTCTGTGTACGTGTTGGCCTACTTCCCATGAACACATGTCCCTGTGTGTGCCTTACCCTTCCTTATGTGTTCACCAACAGTCACACACATGGCCAGAGGTAAAGCATGAACAGCAGAGCAACTGTCTGGATCATTAAGGTGAACAGATATGACAATTTCTATTATCAATGGTGTTACTGTCTCTGATCTTTTGTTATTAGACAGTGAAGTCACAAGAGGAGCAAGAATATGGAAGTCAGTGGAACTCCTTTGTGGAGGATTATGCTTTTGTTTTTGGGATGAAATCAAAACTGTAAATACATGGATTAAAGTAGAAAAAAATGAAACAATGTATTTTAATTGTAATTGAGATTAATTAAAAGCTTAATTAAGCTGATATCATTCAAAATCTTGAAAATCCTGAGTCTAAGGTGTTCTGGCTGATACAAAAACTCAGTATTTACCTAACTAAATATCATGCGTGACACTTCTCTGGAGATTTGGTGGAGAAAAAAAAAGTCTGATTTTGTGAGCCGTTTATTTTTAACTGTACTTTCTTCAGCAATGAACATGAAACACGTATTTATGACGTATGACCAAAAATAAAAAGGAAAAAAAGCACAGGGCCAAAAAGTAACCACAAGTGCATGTATATTATTGTAAGGAGGTATACTACCTGCTGATCTTTTTTTTTTTCTCATCCCACATAATTTCACACAAAAAACCCACCGATGTAGAGGTGCAAAATCTCCAAGAAAACACAAATACTAAAGCTTTTGTTAGTTCTGTGAAGTAGAATGTTTTTAGGAAAGAAACGTAGACTCATTTTTGGTACACTTTTCAAGTATGATCAGCACACAATTCACACACTAATCAATCAACATATTACTCTGTAATCTGCATTTGAACACACAGGTGGATTAAACAGGTACCTGTAATGCCATTTAGGGCAAAACTGTCCTCACGAATCAGATAAGTTTAAGGCCAGATTTACAGATGAAATTGTTAATTTAGGATGAGATGAGACAACGCTGAGATTATTGACCCTGTCTACATAATGAACCACATCCATCTCTAAATGCAAATTTCCCTGTTAACTTTTAGTATTTCATATGCGTGTGTATAGCATTTCACATTGTTATGTCAAATAAGTGAATTAAATAGCAACCGCAATACATCACAATATCACTACGATATGTCATATATTGAACATCAACTGTGATCAGCAACATAACAATTTTACATGTATGCTGTGATGAAGTGTGTAAGCCAATATTTTCTCATCTATTAAAGAATAGCTTCAGGTTGTCAGCAGCTGGTATTTGTTAAAGAACAAGAGCAGTCGCTGTCACTGATTTGTACAAGGGGCTACAGAAAACCTCCCACCCAAGCATTACTATCCGCTTTAAGCTATGAGGTCCATGCCGTTATAATGTCAACTAATATATGCCACAACTTCCCCCAAACCAAGCTGATAAGAGAAACAGAGTCAGATAGACTGACAAGGCACAGTAAGAAGCAGGGCTCATGTGGGGAACACAAAGACATGGAGAGAGGGTGAGGGTGGCTCAGAGAAAAGCCTGTTATGTGCTGAGAGTGTTCGCGGGTATATGTGTGTGTGTGTGTGTGTGTGTGTGTGTGTTCCTGTGTAAAGTACTGCTAGTGCTGCAGGCTAACCGCTCAGTCAGGAAAGGATGAGCAAGGAGAATAGGCTGTTGGCATCACAGTGCTAAATGAAGCCAGCACTAATACAGTGCTAGAGGGTGGGGTTGGAAGAGGTGGAGGTTGCAGACAAATAAAAATGCAGAGATGAGATCCAGGGTGGAAGACAAGAGGAAGAAACAAAGACAGGAGAATGAGACATTTGCACTGCACAAAGCGGTACTGGAGGCTCTGAGAAAAGTGTTGCTTTGTGATATTACTTGTGTCACTCAGCTTCAACTTTGTGGCTGGCTTGTTGCATCAATATTCATATCATGACAAAGTCGCAACATCTCCCTCAAACATCTGAGTCAGTGGCTCCACTTCATGACAAGTTTTACTTACATTTCTAGCCACACACACACACACATCTTTAAAACTAGAATCTCATTTCACGTTGTGGGTCAAACCGACTGGGAGAAAACAATCTCATTGGCAGAGTGTTAATCATTTTCTACTTCACCTAATTAGTTGAAGGGATAGTAGTTAGTTTAGAGAGATCACACAGACACATTATCGTGATTTACAGGTCAGGTGGTGAGAGAATGAGGGCTCTAGAAGAAGGCTAACAATATGGATACCAAATGTGTGCGCTGAATCAGAACAGGTAGTGTCAGTTTGTTTTACTCCATTAAAATGTTTACTGTTTCTCTAAATAGAAAGTTGTTTTATTAAAAAAAAAAAAAAAAAAAAAAAAAAAAAAAAAACTCAGAGCACATCATAAAGAATCAATGAGGGTTGAGTGCTCTATAGGAAAAGCAGACACGCAACAGGAAATAACATTATGGCCAAGGGCTTCTGGGAGGGCAGCGCATGTTGCAGGAAGTCACCAGCAGGGGGCCTCAGACTCCACAAACTGATGAAGCAGGGAGGCGAGATGAGGATGCACAGAGATGTGATGATGATGCTCAACAGTATTGTTCCTCCAGTTATCAGTTGTGTGTTTTTGGTGATAGAATGTGTAGCTCTACCTTTTAAACAACTGCCTGACAGCTGGATATGAAAACGTAATCGTAGAGACACAACAGTGTTGAATCTTCTCCAATTTGTGCGAGAATACTATACAGAGTGTGTAATTCACTTTGATGTATCAGTGGAATCTATTATCCCTCTGATCTGAGTTTATCTACGGCTACTGGATTATTTTTAATTGTGGGGGAATAAACTATTTCTGCCTCTCTGCCAACTTTCAGATATGGGTCCTCTTTACTAGACCATGTATAAAGGGGAGCATATTATCCACTGAATTGCATGGCTAAATAGTGTGAAATGTGTTTTACCAGAAGCAACATTAGGCCCAAACAAGAGTATTTACATTCACAATTTGCTGGAAATGTAATTTCCACATTTGTTTGCTTGCATTCACAGAGGAGCCGTTCAATGGACCACTGAGAATCCACAAGCATGAAATGAAATGTGATACCATGGAGTTGGTCATGTTGGTGGATCACTTACACACACAACTTATTATGTGAGGTGGGTGATCTCTTACAAAGTCAAAGGTCAAAGCCAAAGGTTCAAGGTACAACACAGAAAACACACTAAAAGGTTTTCAACTGTTCCCACCTGTTTTTATGGTTACAAACCTTCACTAGATCAGTCACTCTGGATTTTAGCTCTTCAAGTATCACATGAAGGAGTAACATTTGTTTAGTGTGAGCTTCATGCTAAATATTGTAATATTCATATCTGATGCAATCCATCAGCGGTACAAATTTGCTGATGTCAAGTTTTCAAACAAACAAAATTTGTAAAAATTGCAAAAACAACAAAAAAGTCCAAGCCAGAAAAAGATGACCCCCTCTGGCTTCTTCATAAACTGCACCATGCTTAAGTGGCATATATATTTACATTGGATGGTCTTAGACTGACCTCCAGTACCACTGTGAAGAGCGTGGGAGTTACCTTGGACCAGGACTTATCCTTCAGCTCCCACATTGAACAAGTCTGCAAGATGGCCTTTTTTCCACCTGCATGTTTTTTCTAAAATCAGAAACACATTGACTCAGAGTGATACTGAATAAAAATTCATGCATTTGTCACTTCCAGGGTAGACTATAATTCACTATTATCATGGTGTCCGAATAACTCCTTAGGAAGTCTTCAATTGATTCAAAATGGTAAAATCTGTTCCACGGAGTGCAACAGTAACTGAACACATTTAGCTGATATTTTCAAAATGTTACTGCCACTATTAGTACTCTTATTAAATAGATTCTATTGACTGAAAGAGACAGAATGGTTTCTGACATTTTTGCATGTGGTAATTGTGATCATTTAAAAAAACTAGATCTCAGCACAGCAAAGCTGAAGTCTCCATGGATTTAGTGGGTAGCCAAACATGTGAAGTACAGATTGAGATCTTCATTATCATATATCACACCAGCAGCCACACACAAGTTGGCAGAATGAAACGGTCGTAACACACTGCCATGATCAGAGCTGGGATTCGGAATATTGATTGGTTTCGTTCTTTTTTTTTGGATAAAGATTGAGGCTGAAAATGAAGTCAAACTTTGAATAATTTCTATTAACATTCAAGGAACACTGTGATGATTCATACTGTACATAAATAGAAAAAAAAAGAGCTTAACTTCTAAATATCAAAATTATGTAATATAACGAGAAACAGCCTCCTCTTTTCTAAAAGAGGCTGACTGTCTTATGCATTAGCAGCCACACCGCCCACTTAAAACATCCAGCAGAGACATCTCACCTGACATCCACCTATATTCTATAGCTACTTTAACGAGTCTTGGAGCTGGAGTCTGTCACAGTCCAGCAAAATTTGGGATACGTACACCCTGTTCATGCATGAGCACACACACACACACACACACACACACACACACACACACACACACAATGCATGCAGAACACTTGTAAAATAATCAAAATTTTCACTAATAGAGCATGCAAAATTTATACTGTGTCACTCTGTCAGCTTTTTCTTGCCTTGAGGTGACAGCATCCACCTTTGTAACCCAGTTGAGCTATCTTCTTGTTCAATAAATTTCATCAACAACTGCTGTGACACTGCTGTAAGATGAGAAGAGTTAAAAAACGAAGAAAAAAAGAGTAAAGAAACAAAAACGTTGCTTTAGTTCTAAATATTCTAAACTTAATATCTTAAACTTTTTGTGAAAACCATTTGTAGAAGCTGTGGTAAAACCTTTCCAAGTTTTTAATTTCGAAACAATTCTTTGAGCAACTATTCTAGGTAACTGACTGAGTCAGCGGGTGGTGGGTGAAGGGATGTTTCCTTTTTCTTTACCTCTTTCTTCTTCAGTGTTTGTAAGAGAATTGGTTAGGATTAATTAAACCGAGACGCAGAAGGGAAGTCCTAAATCATGCCTTTTCGTACAAGTAAATGCAGGCATGAAGGAAATAGCACACATCCATTTATATTTCTAGTTCTTTTTTTTTAAATCTGAACAAACAAGTGCAACTGCTCCTATTCTGTGAATAATTGAGTTTACTGTTATTTCCACCACAAACCTATATAAAATAATATCAAAAGAAATTCATTCAAAAGTGACTCTCCAACATGAAAGCTTTACAAAATGAAATTATGCGAAATGGTATTATTTCTTTTAAAAAAAACTTTGGAACATTCAAAGCCTGGCCCCCACTGTGATCTTTGGTGACCCTCTAAGAGTGCCCCAGAACTCAGATTGGGCACAGTTTTTCAGATGAATAGCCATCATAAGATACAGCACTCATTAACAAGAAATATTCAAATTCCAAATAATGTAATTAGGTATTGCTCACATTCAGGTCATTTATTTTATTTAATCTCTAATAAACCAAATCAGTCATTAAGAACTGATTCTTAATTGTTGATATTATTTCTAACTTAGGAAGTGATCCTTCTTGCTTCATTGTCAGGTAACATCACTTTCTCAGCTCAACACACAAAATTCAAAAGTACCTGAGTGGTTCATTCACTGTGTGTTTACACAGTACTCTCTCTTTCCCCAACAATCTCTAACACCCACTGTCTCTCACTCTTTCTGTTGAAACCCTGGCTTGTTCTCTGTTAGTCAGTGAACCAATGCATCAGAATGAAATAATACAGCTGCAATGGTATTCTTCTTCCAGGGAACCGCCTCAGCATCTTTTACAGATGAGTTTGGAGCACTGTTTCTTTTCTCCCTCGAAGTGTCTACTTTGTCTCCCATGCTCCAGATGCCTCCCTCCATGACTTAATTACAAACCCTGTTTTCAGTATCAAGAAATGACACCCTCTGCTTCGTCCTGGCAGAAAGATTAACCCTCTCCAGAACAGCGTTGCTCACTGGCAACAAACCACATTTCTGGCCCTGACACAGTCTCTTTTGTTGCCTTTCTATCTTTTTAAAATGTTGTGGGATGATTTTTTTTTCCTTTTTTTTTTTTTTTGCAAGTCAATCAGAATAAGATTTTGGGCATGGGATTTTGTCAAAGGTTTAGATGACCATTTCTGGAAGCAAAGCTGCATATGGCACAGTGACTGCAAAAGGTAAGATAGAAAGTAATTATTTTTTAATATAAAAAAAATAGACAAATATATTGAGATGCAGCAACATTAAAAATACGCATAAGCTTGACAGCTTAAGTATGTCCATTTTTAATTTTTGCTTATATACTAAATTAGTATATTTTTTCCCTCGTTTGTTGTCCCGGTGCAACATCATGCAAATGCTTGTGTATATTCAAGGATACGTTCTTGAGTTAGTTTTAGAGCAATAAAACTCCATATGCCATAAAAGGTGACTCTGACTAGACGAAACAACTGGAGCTTTTTTTGGTTACTGTATGTTCTATGGTATGAAATACCAGCAACTTGCAAGTTTTGGCACAAACTCAGCTGAGTGTTCCGGGTAACTGACAACGTCAGTAAATCCCTTTGCTCCAGTAACAAAGAAGCAGGAACACAAAATCATCCAGGTCCAATGCATGAGATCCGGTCGACCCAGAGATAGATCCTCCCATGTCAAAAATGAAAATCATCCCAATGAACAGACAGTCCCATTCAAGGGAAGGAACCAGCTAAACCAATACTTCCCAGCTAAACCCCATGAAATAGATTACAAAACACTTGTCCTGGCCACTTCTGAAGGTCTTACTCACAACTCTGAGACAGGCAGAGCTGTACAACATCTTGGGCTTCCACACACTGGAGCAAGTGGCGACGCTATCCTCCACCTGGCCCAGCCAAGACTCCAGCAACACAATCTGAAGATGTTCTTGGACAACTTCTTTACATGTGTTCCTCTCATCCTTGCACCTGATCAGAAAATAATCCACTCGCCTGGTACTGTTGCAGCAATCTGATGTCTGGTGCTGAGCTGAAGAAAAACGGACGAGGATCTGTCGCAGAGGACTGCTGTGGTTAGGGGAAACCACTTTGCATGTGGTGAAATGGCATGAAAACCAATCAATCAACCTTCAGTAACTACATTGGTGTGTATCTAAACACTGAGACAGATTTGATCACAAGACAAAAAAAGGTCTTCATATTCCCTGAACTGTGGTGAGAGAGTACAATAAAAAAAATATATGAGTGAACAGTGACAGTAATAAAATCAGTTCAAAAAAGTGGTTTGCATTCCACATTATTGACATAATGACTGTGATTTCCTGTTTGTTGTGCAGAACAGATTGTAATGATAATGGTCTGATAAGACAAGAAAAGATGAATATTCACACATTCAAGTCACACATCTGTGATTGATGCAATATTAGAAACCCTAAAGCTCTCAATAATTGAAAGGCAATATTTTTCACTTTCTAAAATAAACAGTCATACAAAGAGGCGGAGCATTCTCTACGGGCCCTTATGATAGTAATTTTACCATTCAAACAATACCTCATGCTACCATCAAACAACACACTAATGCTCACTTTTATTGAGCCAAGCAAACCTATATACCTCAGAAAGGAGGATAAAGTCACAAACCAGTTCACAAACATGTTCTGAAGAACAAAAACACACACACACACACACACACACACACACACACACACACACACACACAACTGCAGCCTGACAGGTGTCAATGTCAGAGCGTCCGCTGTCCATGGTGCTGAAAACTGAGATAAAAACTCACTGGCTAAATCTGTACCATCTTTGATACAGCTTAAATATAAAATGAACACAGCTGGTCTAAAATTACACAATCTAATCAGATAGATATAGACACAGCTATCTATATCTTTGGGAATTCACGTATATTAGAAAAAAAAAACTCGGCAGTCTCTTGTAGTTGAGAGCAACACAAGGCACATTCAAATAGGTAGGTGTTTAAGACCACCACATTCTGATAAAGATAATATTTCTGAAGGTTTCACTGACTCACCAGTGGCTCCGATGTTAGGTTTTGGGTAGTACCGCTAGCAGCTAGCATAGTGTTTAGCATACTGTTTAACTTCCCTCCAAAGAGTTCAGATCAAGTGCAAAAGAAAAAACTTGTTCATGCCGCACAGCCAATCAGCGCTGGCTTACAGCTCTGATGCATTCATGGACAGTCGTAATGTAAGAATTGGCAAATTGGAGCCCACAATCATATGCGTATACCTTCTCGCACACACTGCACATTTTATTAGAATAATTTATTTACGTGGAAATGTGAACACATCACATGAAATGGGGCCCTATGACCTTGTGGGCCCTGGGGCGACCGCCCCCTTGCCCCCACTCTGGCTCTGCTACAGGTCATACAGTAGATGGCTTGCAGTCTTTTATATAAAATAAGGGCATGACTGTTCTATAAAGATATATAATCTATGCAGACTGCAGAATGTACATTTCTAACAGAGCATGACAAAAATAACAGCTGCATAGGATTCACAACAAACATGGCTTACAATCGTCTTAGAAATATGTCTTATTTTCTTTATGAACTATGTTTAGTGAATAGCCATGAAATAATTCCAAGACATTTAATTAACCTTGGTCCAAAGTCATATATTGAAAATACATATTTTATTCAACTGATACTGTAGCATTAGGTTAACGCTATTAGAGAAGCTGTTTTCTTTGATGACCAATTTCATTGATCCATCCTCCATAATTGCGTCATCCAATCACACTGAGGCTGAAACTCATTCTACCGAATGTAGGGCAGTGTTGCAGGGTACAACATCGAGAAGTTGCTAATCTATTACCTGCTAAGAGAGAGAAAAAAACGCTCACCGATACACACACACATTTTTATCTTGAACTCAATTTACAGCCACCAATTTACCTATCTTTTATTTTGAAGAAGTCAAAAAATCTGAATAAAACTCATGCATAGAGAACATTCAAACTCAACACATGAACATCCCACTGACACAAATAATGAATAAAGATGAATTTACACTTTTTAAATAAGTTGTTTCATGTCTAAATGACTCATGTGATGATGAATCCAAACAGACACTACAGGCCAAAAATGAGTCTTGAGTCCCATAACTGTGACATATCAACTTTACAAGATACATTTTCTTGCAAAGCTGACTCCTTTGTCAAAAAATAATACATTCAAATTAGATCAAACATCATTTTGAACCAGAAAATTTCACATTCAAAGTATTTAATTTTGCAGCACTTGCATGAACTGGTGTGTGCTGTTTTATAATTCAAATTCTGTACTTCATGCAGCGCAGTAATAATTGTTTCACCCACTGTAGCACATGCCAGTGTGAACTTCCTGATAAAGGTACTAATATAATTCTGACTGGTGGTGATATCATATCTGCGGTAACTATTGCTGTGAAAACCCGGCACTTGAAAGAAACTGAGCTATTGATTCAGATCATTTTCATCCAGTTATGAAGTTCCCATGTGGTAACAGTGAATAGCTCAAGCCCTCAACAGTGTGAAACAGTTCCACAGTAATCACAGCAGGATGGATGGAGATGTCATTGTGTTCAGCCTCATTAGGTCGTGGTCATATTAAGTGATTGCTTGTGGTCAGCTAATCTGTGTTGATTATATCAGCATAGACGGAGAACAGGCTGGAGGTAGGATGACTGATGAAGAGGGATGAGAAGGACTGTGTCTGTGTGGAGATGCCTGAGTGTTTGTGTCTGTGTGTGTATGTGTGTGTGTGCGTGTGACTGTGTGTGGGGAAGAGAGCCGAAATGCAAGCTTCATCCCACACACAAAAGGTGACGCAACACCTCACACACTCAGCATCGCATCGCAAATCCAATGCACTACTCATAGCAACACAATGTCACTCAGTGTGTGCGTGTGTGTGTGTGTCTGTGTGTGTCTGTGTGTGTGTGTTAGACAATTGAGAAACAGCATGCAGTGTATATTAAGAGTGTTGTGACTTTATATGCAAACACAAAACCCTAAGCTCATTTCCTCTTTCTCTGTCTCAGGCACACACACACACACACACACACACACACACACACACACACACACACACACACACACACACGCACCCACATGCACGCACATTGCTTGGCGATAAGCATAGCAGCATCACCATGACAACAGCTGATGCCACCTGCAGTGTCGGACCGCATCAGAGGCGGAGCCTGTGAGTAACCATGAGCAACAACAGACTAAATTGTAAACGTGCACTGAACCCTCCCCACTTATGACATCACCCCAACATTCATCAATTTTACTGAAGCAACCAAAATGTTTCTATTGAAGGTTTTGCTGTAAGACTTGTCACTAGACTACTTTGTGTACACAAACTTATACTGCCAGAGCAGCTTTCATATAAGTTCATCAGCAGATCAGAGTGAAGCAGGTAGTACACGTCAGTCATGACGCCTTGAGGACTTCAAACAAGCCTAAACACGTTATTGTTTCCACGTCAGAGCCCTTAACCTTCAACTTGCTCAGATATTAATTTTCATATGATGAAAGCACAGCACAGCCATAGGAGAGCAGGAATGAGGACTTATTCTGTGTCGCCTCCAGATAACTTTTATTAATTCTGAAATTAACACCCGTTTGATTGTTCGTACCAGCTATTGCTCTACAGTTTTAAAATAGATACATGGTCAGAGTGATTTTGGACCAGCTCCTCCTCCAATATTGGTCTGAAGCACAATTCCATGCCTATGTGTTTGGATGTATAGTGTGTGAGTGCACTAAGCTGGGAGGCGACTTTCACAGTTATGGTGTGAAGAGTCACAAAAATACAATTTGTTTCAGCTCACTGAAATACGAGTGTCTGTGGTGAGGCTTCATGGTGTGCAACTGAAAACCACGGCACTGTCTGACTTTGCTGGCCATCGCACTGAGAAAATACCACCTAGGTGATATGGAGTAAGTGGAACAGAAGACGTAAAGAAAATCGAAGGGAGAAAACCAGAGAAGCTTACACATGCACAGTGTTGTCCCATGAGGCAAAGCGAGAGTGGAAAGTTTCATTGAGTAGAGGGGAGAGTAATGAGCCACTCACTACAGAGGTAGGGTGCGAGTGTGCAAATGAGCACTGTGTTTGTGTGTGTGTGTGTGTGTGTGTTAAATTTACAGACACAATTCAATGGCTTCATTGCTTTTCAATCCAATTCAAACTTTTCAAGTTGTGTCGCAAAGTCGCAGAAACATTTCTCTTGTAAAGCATGACGTTTCCACTTCATATTTGCATGTACCATGCGTCACAATATTTTATCTAGGTTTATTCAGTTGGAAGCCATTGACAACATCACCAAAAAGTAATCATATCCAAGTAATTAATGATTTAAGTAGTTTTAATGAAGAAAGCAATATGTGTTAATTTCATATTTGAGTATTAAGTATTAAGTGCAAATCTATGGTGTATAACCAAACCAGAACCTGAAGTGGCAGTCTCTGATTTTAGTGTGTGACATCTCACAAGCAGTGATAAGATGCTGGGCTCGCTGTTGCCCAGCTGTCACCTGATTTGATGCATGTTTTTTTTTTTTTTTTTTTTTTTTTTTTATAGTGACATAGGCTAATAGATTCCTCCCATGGTCCTTATCAATCACTAATCCCCTCATTTAGAGTCTCTCTCTTCCTCTCTCTGTTCCCCCTGCTCTGTCCATCCCTCTCAACACCCATTTCCTGTGACCACTAAACACCTCTTTAAGGCTTTTAGAGCTCTTTTTTCCCTTCTTGTAAAGAGCCAGGATGACTTTCGTACCTCTGCTTCACCACTTATCAATAATACAGGGAAAAAGGTTGAAGGGGGGTGGGGTGGGGGATTGTTGTTTGCATTCTCAAAAAAAATAAGCTGCAGTAAGGAGTGGGGTTAACCACTCATCTGTGATTATTGAGAGTTAAGAACCAGAAGTGATAAAACCTTCTAGGGATGCAGACAGTTCTTGAGGGGATAAATTACGAAGAAGCTTAATTTCTGTCTACTTCCTGAGTAACAAAAGCACCACCACAGGACACATGGGGCCCGGCTGGCAAAAACCCTGTGTACGAAAGTAGATAAATAAATAAATAATAAATATCCTAGTGAAAACTGATCTATTGAAAGCTGTGTCAAGTTTCAGTTTTTTGCTGATAATTGATCAGATGCACTTATTTACTAATTTCCACTAACTACACTAATTTAAAATGCCTGAAGCCCTTTGATAACTAATGAATGTGTGCGTGTTTCAGCAAAAATGTTTCTGGGTTGTTATACTGAGAGATTTCTTATCAGGTAGCCCCTACTTTTATTAATCTAATTATTGTTAAAAGATATAGTCTCTTTTTTATCTTCCTAGGTCCTCCCTTTTTTCCCTTTCCTTCCTGTATTTCTTGTTGATTCATCCCACTGTCTTGTGATTGATCATATCCTATAATGTTTGCGAAGTTTCTCCACCAAATCTGTTATGTTATTTATACTTACAACAGGTACTCATCACTCCATCAAATCTTCCCATGATGAACAATAGCAGTAACACAAGCAAACTCTTCATTAAAAAAAAAAACAAAACATTTTGTTTGGTCACCAGCAGAAAAGTCAACAATGAAAAATACAAAAATGATATTTGAGATCATAAATAAAAAAAAAAAGAAAAAAAAAACATAGCAATGAAACCATGAAACATGATGGCAACCTATGTGAAAATGGTGAACGCCTCTAAAAATCAATCTTGTGATGCATGCTAAGTGTTAAAATGTCAAATAGAATATTATATATGTGTGCATGAATTCCCCTTCCAGTATTTTGTTAAACCATTAGAATTCGCTCTGGCCATGACCCTGCAGTACTGCAGGCCAATAGACCAACAGAACAAAATTAATCAAAGGCACAGTTTGAAATATGGGTAATTTGTGCTGACGGTCAGATCAGCCACACCAAAGTACCTCTATCTGGAGTTCAGAAATAACATCTCTTTCTGCTGTCAGTGGGACAAACAGACAGTGTGTGTTTGTGTGAGAGTGTGTTTATGTGTGTGTGTATTCAGTATAATGGGCTATCACTCATGCCGTAAGTAGGTTAGACAGGAAAATGGCAACACCTCGGCAAAACATTGACCAATATGATTACTCTGGGGGGGTTAACATTTTTTCCATGGGCTGAGCTGTAAATCTGTAGCTGGCTGTATAAGTGCTGCAGGGGGGAACACAGAGTCCTGCCCGCTCCACTTAGGAGTCCAATCGATAACTATTAATCATTTTTCAGACAGATAGTGCAGATTTGAACAGATACTGGCATTACTTTATAATCTACAAAAATGTGAAGTTGTTTGTGCAAAAGCAGTAAATTAAGGACAATGAATCATCGTAATTTTGTTTTTAGTTTAGATGTTTCCTCACACCAACACACCTGCTCCAGAAGGCCGAGTCATCGTCGAGCTCTGCAGAAGGCCCGACGTGACTCACTCTGTGTGAGAACATATAAACATCTAAAAGATTTGACTCAAGTCCCCAGGATCAGGGTTGGGAAATACTGAATTGGAACAGTGCATTTAAGTAGTCACAGAGTGTTAGAGGCCCATTTTAAACTGTTTTTGTTCTCATGTACAGATTCTTATGAGCAGGTGTCCCATGGCATCAAATTTCATTTTCAATTGCCGCCTCTCAAAACCTGAGACGAAACACAATAACCAGTGAGGCATTAGCACACAAGTGCACAACCAAATTACTTTTTTTTTGCTTCTTTTCTGACCCCAGGCTGAGGCATAAATTTAGCTGATACTTTATTTATGCTTAACACACAGTATCAGCAGGTGGGGTTGGACTCACTAATCACATCATCTCACAGCAGCAGCTTCCTAATGGGCCGAGAGTTAAGGCCCGTTTCTCCTCAGAGAAATCTGGTCCTCTCAAAGAGATGCTGAGTGCAAGGTATGGCATCCTAAATATAAACAGCCAATATTTAAAAGCGAGACAGTGAGTGTTACTTAAAAGGCAGGTGATGCACATTCTCGTAGGATTTAGTTTGTGGATGTCATGATGCATGGAGTGAAAAAAGAAATACATCTCAACAGTGCACATTTTACATAATGCACTTAACCAGAAAAATTTACATTTTTAAGAAGAGTCCTGTAGAGTTAGCCAAAGTGGACATAATTGTGGTGAATAAGGAAATAGGTCCCACGGGTGAATTCAGTGAGTACGAATGCAGTATCACACAATTTTGTGAACACATAGATGTGCAATTCTCAAATTTTATAGGATGGATTGGGAAGCTATTGGTTTCATGACATTCACTTAAAACTGAGAAAACATTCACATCAATAAAACTACCATCACAGCCAAATAATTAGAGATGGAAGATCAAAAACTAACTAATCATGATGAGGATGAGTCTGCATGTTTCCCATTTTTCATACCGTTCACTATGCAGCAATGTTTTGTATCATTTATGTAAATTCTGGGTTCAGATTATAACCACCACTTCTTACTGCAACATTTGGAGATATCTGAGGAGGAACCAACATCACAAACAACCTTAATTTTGGTTTCATGGCATGGGCTTTACCGCAACATTACACTGGTCAAAATATTTAATTTACATCGAGTAATATCATCACCCTCGCTAAACATAGAAGCCACTTTGTACATTTGTTCACTTCCCTGAAAGTAGAGGTCAAAGTGTTTGGATGAGGTGAAGTACAGATTTTTTGGGATGCTTCACCAGCGTCAGACACATCAGGAGTGTAATGCATGTATCACAGTGAAGAGTGAAGATAATCAAACAGTCTTTGCTTTTCATGATTGTTGTCTCCAAATCTTTTAGAACCTATGGATCAATCACCCTTCCTAATTATCTTTAGCGCTTTAGTGTCACTAAACAGGTGATAACTGCTTTGGAGTGACAGTGAAAATCTTTTTGTTCCCTAAATATCTTAGGAAGAGCAGACAGGTGAGCGTCATCACTTGTCTGTAATGTTTTCACGCTTGACCGGGGCTGTTCACACTTTAGAGGATTTGTTGGCTTTAAGAAACTCCAGCGTAGTTAATCGGATAGTGAGTTTCAGTCAAAAGACGCTGTTTGTTTTAAGGATGAATGCGGTACAAACAAAAGACCTCAGAACGGACTAAAGCCAACAACTGAAAAGCTTCAAAAACATGAATCCTTCAGTCCAATATTTTAATCTATGTAGATGTTTTAAAAAACATGCAACTGTTTTGAATATTTTATGTATTTTATGACCTCTTGATGCTTAAAGGTAGCAATATTAAGACTGCAGTAATTCATCAAGTGCATCACATAGAATAATTATGAGAGGTTAAGAAACTCTTGGATGCCTCTCATGCATATATGATTTTCTAATCGTGAAAATGCCAGGCAAAAGGAACGAGAATGAAATGTAATTTATACTTCAGTCCAGGAAACAGTGACATAAGTGATAACACAGCCTTGAGGGTAGAAATACAGGCATCCATAACTGACCAGTGATAACTCTCACGGTACTCTGGTGTGTAGCGATGATTTTGACAAGGGAGAGCAGCAACATGCTTCTGCAACTCGACTGCCTTCCCTTTATACAGAGCTATAAGTCAGTGGAAAGGAAAGTAGAATTGATTTACAGAAAAAAAAATATCTATGTTGTGTATTGCACCTTTATGGATTATATTGCTTTAATGCAGAAGCAGTTAATGACAGACGGTGTGCTACGGGTACCTCTCCATCAGTTCACACACCTTTCTTCTGTAACATTTTAGCTTCAGTGTGGAGACTGCTCAGCTAAATGATGGCTTTGCCATGGCAACACACCGGCTCTCTGGGTCTCATGCACTATGCCAGGGCTCATTTCCATGACAACACTATCAAAAATCTCAACCACAAACAGAGAGCTGCTTCAACTTAACAATTTAAAACCTGCTAGCTGCCCCTGACTGCCTCCCTGTTCTGGCAGAGAAACTGAAACTAGAGAATGTCCGCTAACGTAATGCCCAGAACTATTAACACACACGCACGCGCGCGCGCGCGCGCACACACACACACACACACACACACACACACACACACACACACACACACACACACACACACACACACACACACACACTCACAAAACAAAAACTCAGGTTAAGTTACATGCTTCCCACCCTGATCTGCTACCATCCCTCGGGCATAATACACACACACACACACACACACACACACACACACACACACAAACACACACACAAACACACACACACCAACACTGGGACATGTGTGTGTTACCTGGCTAGCAGTGATACAGTCAGTGAAGGCACTCCTCCTGGAGAAGAAGGTAAGGAGCTGCTGCCAGCGAGAGGAGGACGTGGAGGGAGAGGAGGAGGCAGGAGAGGAGGTGGAGGGGGAGGAGGTGTGGGGAGGTGCCAGCTCCTCAGAGGAGCCCCGCTTGGGCCCCAATTTCTGTTTGACTCCTAGCCCCGCCCCTTGACCCCCGGATGCCCCGCCTACCCTTGCACTTCGGGGGTACAAGGTGTTGTTGCCAAAAATATAGTTCATTTTCTCTGCTGTCTGTTCTTCCCTTAGACAGACAAGGTAAAGTTTATGTCAGAACGCTTCTCCACTGCTTCATATCCAGCGTCTCTCACGTGTGGTTTTGCTTTCTCTCCAGCTCTGGAAGTCTTGTCGTCCCTCTTTTCTGTCATCGGTGTTCTGAAAATTTAGTGGCTTTTGTGGATATTTTTGTCTTCTTGTTATTTTCTTCTAATATGTCTTTCTTTTCTATTTTATCCTCTTCAACTCCCTCAGGAATGACAGAGCAGCTGGCAGATAGAGAGAGGAGGAGGAGGAGCTGGAGGAGGAGGTAGAAAGTGCAGGACAGGTAGATAGAGTCCTCTCAGAGAGTTGGAGCATGAGTCCATCTGTCAGGGTCCTCGCGTGTTTGTCCGCCCATCAATCCATCTGCCTCTCTGTTGTCATTGTCCGTCCATGTCTCCATCATCCCATATCTTCTTTAGCCAGGGAAAATATCCAGCATCCACATCTCTGAAAGTCCAGACCTCCCCTCTTGTCAGCTCCTTCCTTGCCTCTCTTCAGAGAGAAGACAGAGTGAGGGGGAGTGTGGGCCAGGCAACGACAGGATATGAGGATTGATTATTTAAGGGAGTTCACTCTTTCTCTCTTTCTTCCCCCACCCCACCCTGTTCTACCTCCCTCCCTCCTTCTCTCTGAATCCAAGGAGATGACCAGTCAATCTCCCTTCTGTCACTGCATGTGCTCCCATAAAATATAGAAGGAAGGAGGGAGGGAGTGATGGGTGGCTGGACAGATGAAAGGAGGGAGGTGGAAAGATGCAGGCGAGGAGGAGAGCATCTGAAGTAGGTGGCTGGTTGGAAGAATCATTCTGCAACTCTTCTGTTTCTCCTCCCCTCCCCTCTCCTCCCCTCCCCTTCTACATCTCTGTTGTTGCTCCAAGTCTCACTCTCTCTTCTTGTCTCTCTCGCTCTCAGTACATTATTAAGTCTCCTTCCCTCCCTTTCTTTTCTCTACCTAACCCTCACCCACCCTGTCTCTTTCTCTCCCTCTCTTTCTCTGTGCCTGTCTTTCAGCAAATTGTCTTTTCCAGTCTTTTATTGGAGCTGCAACCCGATGCCTCTCTCTCTTTTTCCTTCACTGTCAGATATCATTACTGGTACAAGCCGCGCCCCCACATTTCAGTCAGCCAATTGCATGACAGAGCTATCCCCTATACTCCGAAAGTCCCCGCCCGCTAACATACATGCACACACAAACAGACGCTAAGATGCCTGTTGCAGGTTGAAAAGATGGTAGAAAACAGCTGAAAGATCAACATGAATGTGAACAGAGGCTAGACAGATAACGAGATGAGTGCTTGAGTGTGTAGATGTGCTGAGGTGTACGAGTGTATGTTTGGAGGGATGATGGGAGGCGTCATTGAGAGCTCACATTTAACTATTTTCATATAGTACCAATAATTCGCACTGTCGCACAGAAACAACAGGTGTGTGTGTGTGTGTGTGTGTGTGTGTGTGTGTGTGTGTGTGTGTGTGTGTGTATGTGCGCATTGCAATTATTGGTGAGTGTGTTTGTTGTTTTTGCATGTGTGTACCCATGTGTGTTTATTTGTGTGTGTGTGTGTGTGTGTGTGTGATCGAGAGAGAGAGAGAGAGAGAGAGACAGAGAGACAGAGAGAGAGAGAGAGAGAGAGAGAGAGAGAGAGAGAGAGAGAGAGAGAGCTCTTCTCCTGAGGCTGTTTCCAGACACTGCAGCACCCAGCTCTCCCACACACTCTCATTCGTGCGCACACACACACACACACACACACACACACACACACACACACACACACACACACACACACACACACACACAAACCATACACACATAGAGCATGACTCCAGAATGGAAAACAACAGGCTGTTGCTGTGCACCAACTGAGATAAAAGAAGAAAGAAGACAAGAGTGAGGAGAGAAGAGGAGAAACAACGGGGCTAGCAAGTGTTCTCACAGCATCCCTCAAGCACAGCGTGAAAGGCCTACAGGCTTTAGCACACCTTTGTTTAGCTGAGCATGTCTGGGTCAAAGGTAAAGTTATCTGTTTATAGGTATCTGGCATTGGTTCAAGCTGCTCACTGCTATGCCTGAGCAAAACTCAGACAGTGATTTCCACGGCTCCCTAAGGCATACAGCTATCCTATACACAGCTACACCTTAGACTCCCAGAGGATTAGCCACAGGTGGATCAGGACCCCTGTCACAGCTTCTTCCTGTGTTTCCTTGGGAACTGTATCTATGGCAACAGCTTGCGGAGTCCTGAAATACCTGGTACTGGCTGACAAATGTGTTTCTCCTAAAATCTCCAAAGATGTCACCAATACATCTTCAGATTGTCATTGGGCTGCTGTGAAGATCCCTCATTCACTGTTACAGTGAAATATGGTGAGTGAGATTTTAAAGTCACACTCCATCAGATTTAGAAAGGGACTTCTTTGTTTCTTGATAGATGAAAATCAGGTGACAGACATCAGCCTTGAAACACAAGAGTCCTTCTGAATCCTTTTTTCAGGCACAAATAAAACAATGACAACACAGTCTCTTTTCTGGAATAAACAGAAAGGTGAAAAGACAACCCTTTAAATTACTTTTCTAGGAGACGTTTCAAGTTCCGATACTTCTCTTAAATTAAGCCAAAAAGCCTCTTAACACCAGTCATTGACACGTGTTTCAGGTGATCAGATCACAAGTGGCAAACCCAAAAGACAAATAGGAACAGGAAACCATTTCCTGAGGTGAACATATCTGGAACTCATCTGACCACATACACTTTATAGCGTGACCAGTCATGCATCGCAAATGTATGACCGGGCTGAAGCATAACAGGAAAATGCGTCATATGTAATGAGCAAACGTCACTTATCCGTCTTTGCAAAAAAATAAAAAATAAAATAAATAAATAAGTAAAAAAATGAAACCAGTTTGAGTCATACAGTCTTTCCAACTTTCCAATGAAACCATGGAAGAGAACATGGAGGTCTGTGCCTGGGAGACAGTAGAGACACGGTGTCAGAGACAGAATGGACCCAGCCCGGACCCATTGGTTTACTTAATCCCGGGGCTCTAACCATGTGGAACTTACTCCCAGTTCTCCTTCACTTCTCTTGTTTGTTTCATGTAATATTTCATAACTACGAGTCATTGACCATTGCTTCTCTTGTAGTCTATGTACTCTCTGTTTATATGTGAAATGTATGTTGATACAAGAAATGTACCCCTCTGTCCTCCTTCTCTTTCTGTCCCCTCACCCCAACCGCAATAGCAGGAAGCTGCCACCTCTGAGCCTGGTTACGCGTACGCTTGTGGATCTGTTGGGTTTTCTCTGTAAAAGTGTCTAGAAATTACTATGTTGTAACTGGCACTTTATAAATAAAGCTGAATTGAATTGAATTGTCTTACATTGGTCTTGTCAGATGAGTCTGTCCAGCACAAGGTGGTTGACTCAATTCGGCACACCGGGCCATTTAGTGGAAAAGACAGAAAAAATAATACAATTGATCGGAAAAGAATTAAACGGTGAAAGCCGTCTGTGTGTGTCAGGATTCCCCACTTGTGATCATATCACAGCTATGTTCTATATGTATATGTATATATATATATGTATATATATATATATATATATATATATATATATATATATATATATATATATATATATATATATATATATATATATATATATGTAAGCGGATGCTTAGAAAACAGAGTAACGGAGTACTACCTGTGGGGCAGTGTACTATACAGCCCATGTGTGACCAGTGAAAGGAACAAAGAAGGTAAAACAGATTCAAAGACAACAGAAATAATGACCCCTTCCAAGAACAACTGTGAATTTGTGTGTGGATACGAGTAAATCTGCAAGATTACCTCCACTAGACTTCAGAGCAAAGAAGTTGCCGATGGCTTGTGTGACAGTTTATGAATAAGTTGTGCAGATTTTTGGGGGTGATTTATTAATGCCTCGATGAGAAAATTGTCCCCACAAGAAACCAACAATGTGTATTGCCCTCTACTGGATGTATAGATTAACAACTACACCAATGTGAAGGACGCATGGACGCATGGGTGATTGTAACGCATGTAGAAACTGCACAAAGGAAGCATATTTTAGCCTCAAGCCTCATTTTCTTGTCAGCTCTGCACAATTTTATGTTTGTCATCATGCATGAAAAACACAATTCCTTGTTGTCTTTCATCCTTACATTTCACTTGGCTTGGGCCTATAGAGTAAACATTCAGAAAAATCTCATACATCAAAATACATCAAAATAATGTGTGTTTTAAAAATGCAAGAATCCAAGATGTTCAAAAATTTTGAAGTGTAATGCAGATAACTCAAAATCTTTATATTTTGCTGCATCACATTTGATTTTTATCCATGGCAGTCATTTGCTTTATGGTCTTTGATTTATTATTCAGTCAATCTTCCACTCTGGACTCGATTTCACTTCACTTTATTTACAACATTACTTACTATGTTCCACTCACCTAAAAGTGAAGTTTTGATTTGGACCCACTTTGCTAGTGTTAGCATTTTCCAAGAAGAGCTGAAATGATGAGCAAGAAGAATAGATTTATCAATATTTTTATATTTTGCAGTGAAATGTTAGTTTAATGTCAAAAGACAGTAGATTTTCTTTTGACTTTTCCTTTTTTTGCATTTTTCGACTGTTCCACAATGTTTAAGTAATTGTGTGCTCTAAACTAGTGGAAGCACCTTGAGAACAAACCTTTTTTGACAATGTGACCACCTGGTCAAGTTTGTAATATGCTCACAATTATAGTGAAAGCACAAAGCAAATAAACGCAAGATTCAACACAACCTGAGTTGAA
This sequence comes from Salarias fasciatus, assembly GCF_902148845.1. Lineage (NCBI taxonomy): Eukaryota > Metazoa > Chordata > Actinopteri > Blenniiformes > Blenniidae > Salarias > Salarias fasciatus. Next base: position 7,175,003 of record NC_043766.1, on the reverse strand, counting down.
AGAGAAGCATCCTTAATTTGCAAAAGTAAAAACATAACAAAATAGGCAGTAAAACTAAAGGCATAGGATAATTTAGCCCTCACTTCAGTCTTGAAGCAAGCGGTCTCCCTGTGAAAAAGTTAGCACTGAACACAACACTCATGCAACCTGAGCTTTTTGTTACTGCCCACAACCAGAAACAATAGAACAATGCATCAATCATAAAGCCTGCAGTGAAAACTCAGGTAATCGTTACACTAGCATCACACCACACACATACTGCAACTGGAATTACCTCATTAGCATCTAGCATCCACATTCAATAACCAACCTGTCAGCAACTAGGCACCATAACAAAAAGTACAATACGCAGGCATGTTAGCTGACACAGCAACAATTCAGTGGTCCACTGGCCCTATCACAACTCTTATGTTTGTGTGTGTGTGTGTGTGTGTGTGTGTGTGTGTGTGTGTGTGTGTGTGTGTGTGTGTGTGTGTGTGTGTCTCTCTCTCTCTCTCTCTTTCACTTTTTCCTACCCTGCCTCTCTCTCCAGTCAAATGTCAGTGAGTGAATGCCAAGTCTATTAATATTTCAGAACCAATTAAATAAAAGCACACATCATGCATGTTTAATGTCCAACTGCTGAGTGAGCCAACTTTGCCCTTCTATCCTCTACAGGTAGGCCAGTCTAGTGATAGATAGCCAAGCATACAAATGCCGTGTTTACTTTTTTAACAAATTATTTTCTGCGTGTTAGGCTCTGGCGTTGGGCCCAAGATGGACTGACCCACAGCCTCTTCTATGTCTCAGCTCAGCAGGCTATAGACAGTCTGACCCAGTGAGCACAGTGAGCCAGCAACAGCGCTGTTCTGTGTGTTCGACCATGAACTTGTAGTTAATGTGAAATCCAGCCTGAACTTGCAATAATGATCTGATTTTGCATAATTATGACATGCAAATGCATACTTCAGGAACGTAGGTGGCAGTACCTATGATTTTTGTGTCATGTTTTGTCACATTGAATCGCCTAACCTATAACATGACGCTTCATAAACTGTAATAAATATTAGCTTTTTATACTGTCTACAGCCATAAAGGGACCCTTGTGCAGTTAGAAGCACTATAAACCAGACGCCAGGAAGATCTATACTGTGGTCTATTCCAGCAGTTCCTAACCCTTTTGGCTCCTCCCCAGCACTTCCATTAGATCCCTTTCAGATTCTGGTAAAGACCATCTTGCAGAGCTTTGTCAAGCTCCCCTGGTAAACACTAGCCATGTGGAATATCAGACATAAAACACTGTGGAGCAAGCAAAGCACACATTCAAGCACAAGAAGAATCCAAACGAGCAGACAAAGAGATTTAGAAGTTACGGATTGTGAAGCACGGCGGATTGACTATTCTTCTTGGCAATGCGGCACAGTTTGTTGTTTCACATTGTGATTCAAAGTGGGTTAAATCAATATAACAATGACAGCTCATCTAATGGCTCTGAGTAATAATGCTAATAGAACTGGTCAAACTGTGACTGGCCACATGCTAAATTTTTCCCTCATAACCTTTTTACCATTTCTTTGTTTTGTTTTGTTTTATAGTCTAAAATTGTTTTTGTTCACCCTCACAGTATCATTTTCAGACACAGCAGGTAGCCGTGTTCTTTGAGGAGGCTTTAAAAGCTGAGTACAGTAAAGTACACTGACAGCTCAGTAGCAAGTGACAGATAGACAAAGGTGGTGACTACAAAGGAGCATTTATGAAATAATGATTCAGACTTTTAGCACGGGAGATGGTGGATATAAAAAAACCCCTCAGTGCAAAAGAAAGTGAAGAGCTGGTGCACATACAATTCTAAATAACAGCTAATGACGCCCCTGAAATATCAGACTGACTTTAGCACTTTAAAGCACTTTATATAATCGGTCAGATTCATTCAACCATCCCCACAATATTGACACACACAAACACATGCACAAATGGAGACAGAGCTGCCATTGCATGCGGTCAATACACATACATATATATATATATATATATATATATATATATATATATATATATATATATATATATAATTGCCCATGTATTGATTAAAGTAAATAATGACAACTTAAAAGCAAAATGTGCCTGTTTCCACTAGGCTCAAGGATGTACAATGTCAATCCTAAATTTGCAGGTTTGAATACCACAACAACGTGGAGTTTGACCACCAAAAGCTCGCCAGACCCTGCAATGTGGTAGCCCACTGCTCCTAGCATGTGAATATGTAAGGCTGAATATGAAGAAGATATGCTATATGCAGAGAAAGTATTTCCCTGATCCATCAGTTAAATAAATGACTTGCATAATATTGTTAAATCCATATTACAATTTGCATAAAAATAGGGGAGAACTTGAAAAGATGTACCAATAAAATATTTTAAATGAAGTCCATTTCTCAGAGTTCATTCAGAATAATTAGATGAACCAAACATGAATTTATTTCAAACTGTAACTGCAGACAATATTAGGCAAATCTGTCTCAGCAAATCTTTGCTGAAGCAGATGGAAAAGAATTAGCTCTGTGTAAATAACTATAAACATATTAGCACCAAAAGTAATCATTTGTTTGTATAAATATTTTTTGCACATTATATACAAGTATAAAGTCAAATTACCTCGCTATGTATTTCACTGAGTATGAAGTACATCAGAGTTTAAAATGTAATCAAGTGCAAAGTGGGCTCAAGTAGGTTCATGTTAAACATTACAACATTTTTCATGTTCTCTTTTTGTATATCAGGTTCAAGCAGATGCGGAAAAACGCAGTATTGTCCTGATCACACAGATAAAAAAAACTCCTTAAGAATAGACCACATTTAGTGAAGACGTCTGAGTCACTCTTGAGTTTTATGACTGCATCAGAGGGAGGAAAAAAAAGGGACATAGTTTGAGTAGGAGTGGATTAGCCGAATGACGGGCTGATTAACATCCAGCAACAAATCTGCGCTGTCTTTGTCTGCCTGTAATTCTCTATTCTGTCTCTTGCTTCTGCCTGCACATCTTTGTCTTTACTTCCTTCCTAATTATCTGCATTAGCTTAATGACTGAGAACCACTAAGGTCTCTGAGTGGACTATGTGTGTCTTACAGTTTGCGTGCTACAGAGTGAGAGCGAATGACCTTCCTGGTCCACGCCGGTCAGACTCTGTAGCACATATACATTTTCCTACTGAGTTATTTAAGCCACTGTGGCGGTCATCTGTAGGCGACTCCAAACACTGAAACGGCTTCAACACCACTGATGGCAATCAGTTCACACATTCCTGAGGTTTAAGTGTTGAGTCATTAGAATGAAGCATTTCCTTGATGAATTAGTTTCAGTTAAAGCTTCAGATGCACTGACATCAGTACTTTGGCCTCTGCTGCCTTCTGCAGGCTACAAACTGTAACTGCAAGTAAAATCGGTGGGCGTAACTGTAGACTTCTCTCTCTTTGCTCTATAGGAATTAACACCCACTCTGTAAAAGATTAAAAAAAAAACCTGTCAAACAAAATGCTGAAAATTTAAAAGAAAATCAAGATAAGAGAAGATGAAAGATCTTTAGAGTGTATTGTTATTCATCCTTCCATCTTCTTCACCTGCTTCATCAAACCTGTGGTCACAGGAGGAGGCTGGAGCCAATCCCAGCTGACATTGGCAGAAAGTCTGAGTACATCCGGGCTATTCGCTTATGCATCAAGGGACAATAGAACAGTCTGTCACTCAAGCCAACATGTACATTTAATTTCAATAAACCACTTAAACTCCACACAAAAAGGCACCCAATCCAGGAGTCAAGGATACTCTGGCTGTGAGGTGACAGTGACGTGCAGTAGACTGTGATACCTCATGAATTCTAAAGCCTTTCCAGAGATTAAAATGGTTTGATTGCCCACACAAAATTAATTTGCGTAATGAAAAAATAAGTCACATGTTCAAAATCACAGCACTCGCATGCTCAGCAGAAGCTTGGTTCAGAGATACAAAACTGGAAAGAAGACAAAACACAACACTGGAGGTGATTTGTGTTATTTACTTGCTCACTTACAGGATTTACATATCACCAAATAGAACAAAACACAATGGAATAAATGATTTCATAATATATAGTTTGCAAAAGTAAAGGGCAAACTGCATGTGGCATTGGACTTTTCTCACTCTCAAGTAGGCCATGCTATCCACTAAAGTGGGTATTAAATTTGTCCTGTCACTCCCTTCTGCCTCCCCTCCAGGTGTGTAATCTTTTTTTCTAAAAATATTAACACGTCTGAAGTCATCTTGACTTTACTTTTCAGTCCCTCTGCCATCTGCCACTGAGACCTCTGGCGCTTTAGCAGAGTTTGAGTGTCCTATTAAGGTTGTCTTTTTAGCATTCCTACAACGGGTAAAATGTTGCATGGGACATTTTAAAAGTGTGCTTCAATAATTTGCAACAAACACGGACGGCATGCAGATGTGCTTCACCAAAAGCTAAAAGACATAAAAATGAAGCATGCTCACACAATCTGAATTTACGATACGAGAAATTAGGGTTCAGACGCATGCCGTGGGCTAAGAAGTGAGTTTACCTGGTAATATGAGTGGCTTTGAGAATAGAGGGAAGAGAAAGGTGGGGCTGGGACTTCGTTCAACCTCTCGCCCTCTGGATGAGGCCACGCCTCGTCATCATAGGGAACATCAGGTGATTCTACCTACAATACACAGACAGAGCTCAACATGGTCTCTCCCTCTCTCTCTCTCTCTCTCACACACACACACACACACACACACACACACACACACACACACACACACACACACACACACACACACACACACACACACACACACACACAAGACTGGACATCGACACTGAATAGTATCAACAAAAAGTTTCTTTAAAGCTACAAGACGGACCAATGTTTCATCTTTAATGCTTCATATGATGACAGAGAACTAAAGAAATGTGATAATGTTACATTAGGAATTTTCTTTAAGCACCGATCTGATCAGTGGTGGACAGAACATACAAAAGAGTACTACACGACTGATGTTTTTCTCAAATGGTACTGTGCTGTAATAGTTAAAATCAACAATATTCCTGTAAATAAGCAATATATCATAATCTTCATAAAAGTATGCTTTACTTTTTATCTGCAAATAATTTTATTGACAATAGCAGATATGTAAGTCAGTTTATCTCAAAATGTTGTTTTTAGTAACAACTTGTCAGAAAAGCCATTTCTACTGGCTTTCTGTAGTAACATTTGAAAAGAAATATAGATATCCAATAGGGGATTTCTCTGTAAAAATGGTAAATGAAAACATTTGTTTTAACAAATGTGCATCAAAACATTTGAACATGAATCCAATGTTGGCAGCGCTCAGCCGCCACTTATGATTTGGAGAGTGTCAAAAGTTATTACTATGAATTGTGATCAAATAAATAAATAACAGAGCTAAAAAAAGTGACAGTATTCCTACAATACAAATGATCCACAGTAAGGTGCATGTTTGTAATTTGTTACTTTCGCCGAAAGTTCCAACAAGTTCATTGAATTTAAACAGGTTTGTGTTTAGATGATTGAACATGGATCTGTGTTCAAACTCAGCTCAACAGGATTTCTTTCTTTAATGTGTCTCAAAAACTGTGGCTAAATGTCACTACTTTTTTTAATCATTACGGTTTTTGAGTTCTCACAATGGTTATCTGAATAAAACTCCCAAAATTGTAGATTTCAAAATCCTGGGACTCCTGGAATTAGCTTTATATTTCTGGCTACTGTATTTGAGCTTCAAAAATCTTATGTGAATAATAAAAATGAAGACTGTGTTAAAACAAACACTGACGCAAATAATATTTAATTGCAACAAGGCTAATTCCTTGAAATACTTGTTAAAACATATCAAAGCAACCTGAGGAACAGCAACATGAAGATAAGTCTAAATATATTAACCCAATTATTTTTGTTAGGAAAATAGATGCACAAATATATCTTGAGCCAAATAACTAATCGACATGAGCGATAGAAGGAAAATGGAGTTCACATGGGGGTAGACTGGTGTGCATGTGCAAGAAAGGAAAACAAAAGAAAAAAGAGGCAATGGAGTTGTGGCAAAAGAAAGAGAGATGGGAACATGTACATGGAGAGAACAAGATGGCAGGTCCATCTGTCATGCAAAAACAAGCCAGAGCCAGCACCTGTGGTGACACACACTTTCACATAAACATACAACATTTGGGAAGGAGGAGTTCTCGAAATAAACCAAATACCCAAATACACCCACGCACACAAGGTGCAGACATACACAGGAGATTATACATCCAGATTCCACATAACAACAGGCAGGTCAAAAACCTGCTGGAACACAGAGCAATGCTGATAATGATGCCAATCTATTCAAAGACTGTGATAAACAGGCCACTGCGACAACGTCTTCGAACCAAGTATGAGAAAAAAGAATTATATGGGGGGGTAATCATGCGTGGGTATACAAATGTAAGTTAAAATAGCATTTGATAAGAACTGCACAAAAAAAATCATATATTTTACTTGCATTTGCAAACAAAATACGTCTATTTATGTGCAGCATTGTTGCTTTGCAGAAATCCACAAATGGACAAACACAAATATTTTGAAATACTTGAATTATGTGATTTTCCATATCTATTTACAGCAAAGTGGTACATTCAAAAAAACTGACAACCAGGGTTGATTTGCAGCCACAAGGTGGAGCTATAAATCAACTTTTGCTGTAACATGTTGCAGACATGACAAGCTTTTCTCCAGAGCTTTCCCAGGACAATGGCTTTAACTTGTGGGAACAGACAACAGGGCCAAATGTGGCAGTTCATGAAGACTTGTGTCACACACAGACACACACTCCACAACTCAGCTTCACATAGTATTACACACACTGTGGCAGACAACATAAACTGGTGGGTACGACAGGAATAATGTAAAGAAAAATATACAATGTAAGTAGAGGAGAGTAAAGAAATGAAATGTGAACTAGCACTTGAAAACAGGCGGCATTATGAAAACACAAAATAGTAAAAAGGAGGAGATTAGCAAAAAAAAAAACAAACAAAAAAACTAAGCTTCTGAAAATGGATCTTGTCAATCGATATTTAAGTTTGTTTACTAGTCGGCCCTGTAATGTGTTCAGGAGTATATTGCTATTTTTAAGCATCACATTCACATGTCATTTAAGCAAACATTAAAACTATTTGCAATACACTACACTCACAAAACACTAGACACCAGTTTGACCTGGAATTGAAGAACCATGATCATAAAGAGCAAAGAATAATTGAGCACAGATTTATATACACCTTGCAGGGCGTAATGAAGTGGCTCTGCGTTAGAGAGAAGACATGAGCGTATGTGCAGTCGGAGCTGTGTGAGTAGACTGATGTAAGCGCTAATCTGCAGATACGACCCAATCAACCAAAATAAAAAGATTACCAGGCTACGCTGTGCATTCATGAGCCTGAGCGTGTGCGTATCTGGTTGTGTCTGTACATGTGTGTGTGTGAGCGATAGGGAGGCAAAAGGAAGGGAAACAAAGAGAGACAGACACAGACTGAGTGCAGAATGAAGATAGAAAAGGCTCATTACTAAAAAATGGGACAAGCATTCCACTGAATCCCCTGCATGCACGGTTCTGCAAAAGTACTCTCCTGGTGCTAAGAAAATCTACATGCAGGGAAGGAAATTTAGGCCAGTATCCTTGACTTTCAAGTACTTCTGAAGATGACTGACTACTTCTGAAGTCAGTGTAAAATGATCACTGTCTGCATAAACTTGACCAGTGTAAAATCATCTAGGCTGAAGGTATTATACCTCAATGCAACTAAAATTAACTCGATGCATGCCGCAAATCATTTAATTTAAAATTGCCATATGCTCTTGAAGAGGATTGGAAAATTGTTCACTGCAACTAATTGCTGTAATTTGGTGGAGTTTCAGTTGAGGAAACATTGTCTTTGCTAGAGTTTGATTCAAATGTTCATTCCTGCGCATATTTTACAAAAATCATCTTTAATGAGGCTTCTTTGCTGTATAAGTTGCAGTAACACACCATCCGCTCATGACAGAAATTCAGCAAGCTGATGTTTCAGCAGATTTAGTCAAGTTTTGTCAAACATTGTTGGTTTATCTCTGAGAAAAACAAACTGTTTACGTCAGTAATGTGAAGCACAACTTCAGAGCTTTTGTTGGCTCATTGTGTGAAGCTCAGTCTGTCATCCATGTTTGAATGAGAATCATCAATCAACAAAGTAACTTGTTCTTTGTTTTTATCCACAATGTCAACAATTATGTTTCATTCAGAAAGTGACAAAAAAACTGATATACAATAATACACTTTTGGTGGGAGTTCAAATACAGTCATTAGCTCAATAAGACTTGGTAATAAAATGTCCACAAAAAAAAATTTGAGTAATAACTTATCTTCAAGAGTTGGTTCCAAGGCAGACTTAGAAAGTACCATCATTTTAAAGACCTTTGAGAATAAACAATATGTCACAGAAGTTACTGTCCTTCTGCTTACCACTACAATATTTGATATCAGATATTACTTGAAAATGACTTTTGCCCTAATTGTTTAAATAACTGCATTTGCCTTAAAGTAGAAACAATTCCAATCATCAAAAAATTTCTCGAGTTTTGGTCCTTTTGTGACAAATAGTCATATTCAATATACATATTTTGCTAGAAAGGTAGAAAAACTGAGTTGATTTATTTACAGTTGACTGGCACTGTGTGTTCAATTGTTTGTGAATACACCTAAAAACATATGAATTCAGAAGAGACTGAATATATAACAATCAAATTATAGTTTTGTGGGACAGTCCCTGAGGGACAATACCTGGCTGCAACATCACTTTTACGTGCCTTTTTTTGGTAACATCCTCGGGAAACGTGATGTAAGAGAGAGCCATGTGTGACTCCCTCGCACACAGAGAGAGACAGGTAGACCAGGTTTTCGAGCAGATGTGGCACTCAACAGACAGACGCTGTCAGTCAGTGTTTATGCTGTTTGAGATTGTGATGCAAGGTTAAAGTTACAGACGCAGACAGTCAGAGTTTAGTTACCTGAGCAGGCGTGATGTGGGTGTGAGTGACATATCCGTGAACGTGTTGAATCTGAGACAGCTGCCGCTCCGCCACCTGAACCAGCTCTGCCCCACGCAGGTCACAGTGTCGCCCGAGAGATCCATCTCGCCCCAGCGACCGTACTCTTAACCGCTCCATCGTCCCTGAGCCTCCTCCATCTCGTCTCCAGGTCCCTCCCTCCCTCCCCAGTGTCCCACCATCTCTGCTCCAGGTCCCTCCCTCCCTCCCCAGTGTCCCACCATCTCTGCTCCAGGTCCCTCCATCCCTCCCCAGTGTCCCTCCATCTCTCCCCAAAGTCCCTCCATCCCTCCCCAGTGACCCTCCATCCCTCAGCTCTCTGGTTATTCCCATCGGGTGTTGATGGCAAGGGTGCTGATGGAGTTTCGGGGCGCCCGGTGACGCCCCTTCCTCTTCTTGATACCGATACTTCTACGATGAAAAGTTTGGAGGCAGGGAGTGGAGGAGATATCAGGGAGGAAGGATAAAGTACAGACAAGAAAGGGGGAAAAAAAATGACATTTGGGAGGATGAGGTGCAAAAGGTAGACAGGGAGCGAGAAGAAAAAAGAAAGACAAAAAGAAATATTAGTTTTAAAACAGACAGAAAAGATTTAGTAAAGCTGGAAAGAAAGAAAGCATTAAAGCCAAAAACAGCAATAACACACAGATTAACAAGTGTGTGTGTGTGTGTGTGTGTGTGTGTGTGTGTGTGTAAGCACATGAGCTGGTTCAGGTGTGCACTCAGCATGAAGTAATTGTTTTCTGTATTTGACATTCATGAATGCATAGCAGGAACACACAAACAAACGCAACACTTGCAACTGAAGTTTTCAGGCAAAATAAGATGCAAGACTGAAGATGGACAGTGAGCGGGAGACAGGCCTGAGTCAGGAAACGACAGCTTCTCTCTCCTCCTCGTTTATTTACAGTACTTTCATCGTGCCTCCTTCTGTTACACATCCACAACTCTCACTCCTGAAAAAGTCTCACTCTTTCCTCTCACTCGCCCTGCTTGTATGAGGACAGAGAATAGATGATGGAAAAGACATGTCAGACCTGGTTTTGAATCCATGATGTGGCTGCATGGCACCACAGCAGCAGATGGCATAAAGACAGACAATGTTCATCCTGGATATAAGGCTCCAGGTGAAACCCTGTTTCCTCAATTAACACATGTTCATTCAGTTCACTTCAAAAGACGTATTGATAAAGGCAAGTAAATTAGTTTTCAAGCTTCGAGACAAATGAAACGTGGATTTTCTGATCTTATCATTACTGTGGTAACAACGTAATTTCAGCTAATACAGCACATCAAGCACCCATCCCCCCCAAAAAAAGAAAAGAAAACAAGATGCACCTCATTGTCCACCTGCACATCAACAACAGACAGATATTCCATCTGAAACACCACAGTCATCTGACAATACAAGCCTACATGACCACACATTATAAATTATGTAGTTTGATGTCTAAAAGCAGGAAAAGATCCTATCTATCACTAATTCATTATAACGAGGGAGTATTTGGTGATTAGATTTTCCATTTTACTAACTCGACAATATTCATTTATTTTTTTAGTGCATTTAACTATGATTGCTTTGTAAGAGAAAAGTATTCTATTCAACGTGCATTTAAAAAATAAAAAGAATATTAAAAAACTTTGTGCTGTTTTCCTGTTTGTCATAAATCACAATTACATATTTTACATGAAGTGGTCTTCGTGTTTTATTTGTTGATATGTTCAGTGTATCTTCTGCTGTATTTTGATGCATGAACATTACATTATATTTAAAGAGGAAAACAAGAAAAAAAAACATCTCATTATATACGAGAGAATTATGTGAATAGCATGCATAAATATATAAGTAAAGGATGTGATATTGAGTGGATTCATGAATAAAAACTAAACTGTGTATTTAAATTTTAATACACAGCTCTCTGGTTTGCACTCTTAGAGCGAAGAGTTAGAAAAAAGAGATATTACTGTAATGCACAGTTGCATTTTCAAAAGTCATAAAAGTGTGTTGGGTCAATATACAAAGAGTTGAGGATACAATAAGCAAGCTTAACTAACACTGCTATCAGACAAATACAGCCCAAAGCATACGATAGATTCAACTCCCCTGCAGAGAGCCAGACAGTCACACGACTGTCCCATTACTATAACATTTGACCTTTTGACCTGTTATTTCTTTGCATAGCCAGCAGAGAGCTGCAGATTTCCCCAACCTGTCTGTCTGTTTATTGATGTAATAGAAAAAGATATACTTTAAAAATGAATTGCAAAATGGTCAAAGTGATAACAGAATTGGTTCCCATAAATTACCATTTAGTAGTAAATAGATTAAAAAAATAGCCTTAGGTTACACATAATGCAGTAAGTCAATACTCAGTTGTCCCAGTAAACTACAAATACAAGTGTGAGTGTGAGTGTGTGTTTTATCACACAGCTCCCTCTGCGTCTCTGCATCAGTAATTACAAAGCCACTGGCGTTAATTAAACTTTCTCTCCCAAGAGGGGGATTTAGTGTAGTTTTGTGGATGTTGGGGGAAAAAAAACCCCACCAATGTCATCGCATAGCAAATGTTTCAGGATGAAAGCTGGTATGTATTTACTGAAGCACACACTTTAGCAACCACTCCATGACAGCCAGGATTCATGAAAACATCACAGCACTCTCACTGCACTGTGTTAACCTGTAGCTGACTGTCCAGCTGGTCAGCAACAAGATGCTAAGTCTATTCTAAACACTGTGTTTTCAAGCGAGCAGTGGGCAGTACCAAGTGAATCCTGTGAATTCAAACAGACGTGGCTGCGTGTGTGCGTTCACCCCGCTTGCATGGCGGCATGCTTTAACCTCATTTAGGCTGAGACTGAGGGTAAATGCCGCTCTGAAAAAATGGACTGATGAGACCCCCAAGTAATGACCTTCAGCACATTACATTTTCTTTCCGCCTCTTGCCATAATCATTTCATTCACTGTTTTTGAGCCAATTAGTCACAAATGCCTGAAAATCATCTTGGAAGCAGCGGTTGATCAGCCAGGCACTAAGACCCTGAAGAGATCCTACAGAGACCCTGGCTCACACTGCTGTCACAACACTGCTGCAGCTGCCCTCTGCACTCACGCATGCACGCACGCACGCACGCACACACACACACACACACACACACACACACACACACACACACACACACACACACACACACACACACCGTAATACTATATTTGGTGCTTAATTTTGGCATGTCTCAAAGACACCTCAGACTGGATGAATGCATGAATGAACAGAAACGCCAAATATGTCTGCCTTTGCAATAATCATACCTATGCCTTTCTGGGTCATCTAATATCTTGAGCTAATAAGGACTGCATCTGATAGAGCTCTGACCACACACACATGCAGATAGACATCCATGCACACTGAGTCTGTCATATGTTAGTGTGTCAAGAGGTCTTGCATAGTCAGAGAAACGTGACTAGATTGGGAGCAGATTCAGCATACTCCTTTGTGTATGTGTGTGTGTGTGTGTGTGTGTGTGTGTGTGTGTGTGTGTGTGTGTGTTTGTCCTGTACTTGTGGGGATCAAAACTTGATTGTGCAAGAGCCCATGAGGACTCATGTCACTGGTAAGTTAAAAATGGAGGGAAGTCAATGTATTCTAAAGTGAAGACATGTTTTATTTCAGGCAGTTTAGGGTGAGAGTTAGGCAAATGGTAGCTCATCTGCAGGAAACAAGTGTAAGTCAAAGTATTGTCCCTATAAGGCATAGAAAAATAGAGACAGATAGAGAGAGAAAGAAAGAGAGTGTGTGTGTGTGTGTGTGTGTGTGTGTGTGTGTGTGTGTGTGTGTGTGTCAGAGTGAAGCCAGGCGTTAGTCACGCTTGGCGAAATATGAAAGAGCAGGGGATCCTCTGCCGTAAGGAGCTTCTTGCACGCACACATGTATACACACTTGCATGTCCACAAATACTGACTCAGACACACACACACACACACACACACACACACACACACACACACACACACACACACACACACACACGTGCCTTTATTCTGACTCTGTTTCTCTGTATCTCTGCATCCCTCTCTTCCTACCTTCACACTCTCCATCTCACCTTTTTGGAATCCGACAGTAAAGTACTTAACAAACAAAAACTGATAAAAAATAATTTTGCAGTAACAGTGTCACTAACATGCAAAAATATTTTAACATCATGGATTCACATTCTCATATCACAGGTTTGCCACTCCTGTAATGTTGTCGAAGTATTACTGTGTGTGGACTACTGACACATTTTTAAATTACTCACAATCATTATCAATGAAAATATATATTTTTAAATCCATTGAAATGCAAGAAATTCAACAAGCTAACTGAAACCCTCAAAAATGGCTATTTTATTTGTTTAAAATATGCCAACTAAGAATTTACCTGAGCCATACAATAGCAAGAAACTTTCTAAACTAACTTGCCAGTGGCATCAATCCATGAAATACCTCCAGTAAAAATACACAGACCTTTGCAGAAACAGATTCATGAATTTTTAATCAATTCAAATGTCTGACCCAGTTAAGGTGAGTTTGATTTATCTTCACAGGCACTTTTAAATAACCTCAGAAATGGACACATTGCTGGCAAGGTAAATATGAGTGTACCTCACCCTCATGTATTTACAATGGGCTCTCCTCTCTGCTCTATATTTTCTGGAGGCCATGGTCATAGATTATGCTTAATCAACTTTTATGCATCTTAAAAATGTTAGTCAGTCTGTTCCTCTACCCTATTGTTTATCAAAGTATGATTAAAGAGGACTGGCAATAAAGCAGCAGTGTTTTGGCTTCTATTCATTTAAGCAGCAGCACCCCCCCTCTGACGTACACACCCACTTGGCAAATGTATGAGCAAATGGCTTTTCCTCAGATAATAACGCCTGTTCACATTATTTTTAGTCAACTTTAGGAACGACAAGAGGAAGAATCAAGGATTCTACAGAATTTCAAGGTGTAATAATATATTTTGGATTTTTGAGGAAAAGCTTGGGATCCTACTCAAGTGCATCTACTGTATGTAAGAGTTTAGAAATATAATCTATATGCTGTTGTATATAATGAAAAACCCCAGCTTGTAGTTGCAGTCACTATACCAGTTTATATTATCAATTAAACAACTGAATTACTCTTTTAGAATTTACTTCTTGCTTTACTTATGGTTAGCTCTCTTGTCTTGAGTTTGTTTCTGTGTGCTTGACATGAACAGATTAATCCAAATTGTGACCCAAGTTATAATGTTTCTTTCAATTTAATTCAGCTTTATCCACACAGTGCCAAATTCAACATTTCAATCTATTTTACAAAGAAAACCCAACAGATCCACATGAGCAAACAAAAGCAAGTGTGGAAAGGAAAAGCTCCCTTTTAAAAGGAAGAAACCACTGCAGAACCACACTCAAGAGTTTTGAATTTGAAATTGAATATGGTTGGATCTGTGTTTGATCTGTTTACTTATCCATGCTGCACCTTTCACCCATAGTCAGCAGGGATCAGCTCCAGTCCCCCATGACCTTGAGCTGAATCAAGCAGTGTAGGAGGTGGCTGGAGAGTATCTGGCAGCATCATAAACAAATGCATTCATTCCTGGGAGTATTGTATCAGAGCAGAGGACATCTTCATGGGAAATTTATGTCAAATGGAGATAGCCAAAATACTTTTTGAAAACCCTCATATCCACAAAGAAAAGATACAAACTTCACGCAGAGGCCCACAATGGACAGCTGCATTACTCTATGTCATTATTAATATTGCTATCACTATTCCAAGTTATCTGTTGTCTGAACTGTTTATCAAATTGTCTCCTATTGGTGACTGTTTTTCGTGGCAGCAACTCCAAACCACTGAGAATTTCAGCCACTGATCATGTCTAAAATTTGAGAATGAGAGCAAAACAAACTCCACAGAAATATCTTAAAAACAGCACAACTTCTTATGCCTCAGGACTATCTCACTTTTTAACCTCTCGGGCAATACTTCTTGAGTTGCTTCTCCTCTCGTGTCCCACACTCGTGTTGACTCATTCTCTCGCTCTCTCTACAGCTCCAGTCTAGCAGTTGTCTCTCGGCCTGGCTCCATCTAACAGGCTGTCATAGTGAGGAGATGTAATAGGACAGAAGTGAAGTCCATACAATTTATTATGGCCGAACTGCTAAACTGGACAACATAATATCCATGGACACACATGCCCGCACGCATGCACACACAAACACACACACACACACCACACACACACACACCACACCACACACACAAAGGCCGTACTGTTACTTCATATATTACAGTGCTGGGCATCAATTTTTAACAGTAAACTGAACACTCTTATCATTGCCCTGAGGGTTTTCCTTTAAATAACACCAATGCACAATGACACCGAAATCCATTTATTTATTTTGCCCTCACCTCTTATTGCAGATTAGCTCCCATTTTCACTCGGATCTTCAGACAGGTTTATTGACCCATTTAAGAAGGCATTTTTGGGTTGACTGTGTGCTTAACGACTACTCGAAGATGCACCACAGTATACCAACACATCCTCCACATCAAAGACACCGCTGCTGAAGCGCTTGGGTGGAACTTTAATATTTTATGTGTTGATTTTTCCACTCAACAGTTTCAGAGTACTTTGCAAGATGGTGATTGCCATTTCTGGCCTCAGCTCATTTCTCCAACATAGGCTGCTGTTACATAATTAGTCAGTGTACTCGTATGGGATACACTGCTAGCCATTAAATACTGGGTTAGGGATGCCAAGTGCCTTTTACATTCATAATAAAGAGAGTGTGAGTTGAAGACAGCTGCAACTGTTCAATAGGGGTTTAACTGAGCAATGCTGTGAGTAAATTTGTGCTTTAATCAAAAACATAAACAAAAAACATCTTACACAATCCACCTGTCTATTCAGTTTAGGACAGATGTCACACCATATCTCAACATATACCAGGTACAATCTAAGTAAGACTCCCGCTCTTTTAAAGGGGGTTATAACATAAGAAATACTGTAAGTACAACTCAGAACACCGTTGATAAATACACATGTGCTTTCACACAACATTGGAGAGAACACAAAGTCTCTCTTTAAAGAAAAGTAACCTTGAATAAAGATTCCTCTTTCATAGCATAGAACAGAATAGAAAAGGAATACTTTATTAGTCCCAGACAGAAAATTAAGGTGTGTATCTTAATAGCGATGTTTATAGCAGAAACAATCAACATCTAGAAAAAAAACAAAAAGGGAATTCCCACAAATACATTTACTTTCAAAAAACAAAACAAAAAAAAAAACAAAAAACAAAAAAAACAACAACAGAATTTTCAAATTGAAGCAGGTTAAACTAGAGAAGCCTGTTATTTTCACACAAAAGTTTCTTAAGGCAATCTTCACTGGTACTGTTTGAAATATTGTAAGATCAACCATCCCTTTTTAAACTAATCTAAGCCTTTATCTGACAAGCCTTTGAACACTGACAGAAGACAAGAAGACGACCACAGAAGTCAGAGGTTCACAATTTTGTGTCTGCTACAGAGCTACATAGGGAACTTGAAGAAACACATGAATTTACATGTATGTGGCCAAAACCTTGTTAGATCTACCAATTTACAGTAAGATATTTCCTGGACAGATTTTAGTCTTAGCTGGATTCTGATGGCTGACATAGACAAATATTTTAGGAAATTTTTATTATTTGAAAGAAAAAAAAGTTGTGGATGTATTACTATGCCAACTCACCAGAGGAGAATATTCCAGATATAGGAATAACATTACAGCATTATACGGTCATGGTAAGTGCCCTATGACTTACTGCCTGTTGGCAACACAAAACAAGTAAGCATTATTGATCTACATGGACTTTTGGGAGATACTTATTGTTCTTTTGTGGTCCATTGACAAAGCAAATGGCTAACTGATTGAACAGGGACTGAAAATGAAATGGCAGGATCTACCATCCCTCCATAACAAATACAAAAAAGAAATTAATAATTAAAGTAACTGTGTGAATGGCAAGAAATGGCAATCAAATTATTTCACTTAAATGAACAAATCAGTTCACCCATGGTCAATAAGACAGGGACAATGGACAGTTTGCGGTAAATCTCAGACCTAACAAAGAGTCCCCACTCACCATATGGGAGTCAGTTTACCTTTTTTGGAGTGTGGGTGGAAGTAAGTGTCCCCAAGGAAAAAAACCCACACATGCACAACCCTAACCCTCACCCAAGAAATGCAAACTCCACACAGAAAGGCAGAAAGCTAGGAATCGAAGTGGAAAGAGCCTCATAGTGACAGTGCTAAACAACATATCAGAATATAACTGCTTTGCGAAGAGTTTGCGTCGTGGGGGGCTTTAATTAATAAAGTCCACGTGTGAGATTTCTCTCAAACACATAACTTTCTTAAAAAAATATCCAGTCACATTTAATCAAAGAAATGTGAGTGAATAAATATTATAAACAACAGAGTTTATGATGAAAATGATCCTGGCTTTGGACTTTATAATATAAGATCAAACAAGTCAAATAAAAACTGCTTTGCTCTTGATATCTTTGGTGTTCACACAGCCTCAACACTCTGTCCCTCTCTCTCTCTCTCATGCACGCTTTCCTGCCAGCTACGAACTCTCACCTTAGTTTACCTCAAACACAAGTCCCTTAACAGGCTTACTCAGTACCACTTTTCTTTTCTCAGTCAGCACATTTTGCCTCATCAGTGCCTCTCCCCCACTGTCCACTCCTTCACTCGTGAATCTTTTCATGTCTCCCTCACACACAAGTGCAAACACAGACACACAAAACTTTCTACCTACCTTGCATCCAAACATCAAAGATATTGTGTTGTTGGTGCATGCTACTTTGCAGTGGCACAACATGTGGCTAACGTCAGCTAGCTGGTCCCGCGCTGGGGGGGCATCCTAGGTTTCACACACGCATTTCACACTCATTCACCTCAGCACACACTCACACATGCACGCACACATGCACATGCATGTGTTATGTCAACCGCGCTCCATCCCTTCCCACAACTCCCCACACTGCCCCCCCACCTCTACCTCCGCCTGCCCACCCCCAACCGCCTGGCTACGGTCCTCAGCTGTGGCGGGCCAGCGTCCTCTCCCTCATGCTCTTCTTCGCCTTCATCATCTTCATCAGTGTAATCCTCAGAGCAGGTCAGGATGCGTGGAGCAACATGGTCACTGTCTACCCGTGCGTCAGCATGTGTGTATGTTTATGTGCTGGCACGTGTGTGTGTGTGTGTGTGTGTGTGTGTGTGTGTGTGTGTGTGTGTGTGTGTGTGTGTGTGTGTGTGTGTGTGCGTTCTAGTGTGGTGTTGCTCAAAGCATCTGTAGGTCAGTGTTTCTGTGTGTGTGCATGAATGGATATGTGTGCATGTATGCCAGTATAAATGTGTTCTGTCTTGTCCTCTTCCTCTGCAGCAGCAGTCCTAGTCCTCCAGCTCTCCTCTGTGTGTGTGACTGTTTGCCTCTCTTGTTCATCGCTTCCCTTCTCTCTCTCCCTCTCTCGCTTTCTTTCCATCCATGTTCCTCTCTCTCTCTCTCTCTCTCTCTCTCTCTCTCTCTCTCTCTCTCTCTCTCTCTTTCCCCCTCTTCCCTGCCTTGCACACTCTCCCTCGGTTCGCTCCAGTGCCTCGCTTGGACCGCCTCTCAACAGCAAGATCAATGAGAGATGGGCAGAAAGAAAAAGAAAGACCTGAGACCTGCACTCAGAGATGGAGGGAGGACTAAAAACATGTCATCTCTCAACCGATCCCCTCATACCCCTTCTCTTTTTTCACCTCCCTCTCTTTCTACCTGCTGCAGCAACGGACTGCCTAATACAGTCACACAGCCGTAGGCACACAGAGGGAACAGGAGTTTGGTATTGGTTCAGTATTAAACGGGCTGGTGAAAATTGAATTGACCAAATATAACACTGATGGAGAGGGAGCAATGAAGAGACCAAAAGAGCGAACAAGTGAGGCAGAGGCAAAGTTGTTACATCATCCAGAGTCAAAAGTCATGAACTCCTAAAACTGCTCACACAGAGCGATGAATAGGGATTCAGTGGACATTGACACACACTGATTTGCTGCTCCAACTGATTTTGCCTTTTAAACCACAGGCGTCACTGATGTTGATCATGTGGAAAGTTTCCCATTCAAACTTGCAGAGGAAAATCAGCTTTTCACAGTGTGTATGCGTGCGCGTGCGCGCGTGCAGCTTCAGGCAACAGCAAAATGTTAGACATAATCCATGAACTCCGATCCTAAGAGTTTTTCATCACGTAGCAACAAGTACCTTTGCCACAACTTTTTCTGTCTACAGAGTTGAGGTTCATATTCGAAAAACATAAAGAACACAAAGGTGCAAATTTTTGACAGTTTCAGTCAGTGGTGAATTTATAATTTCTTCTGTCAATAGCTGTACAATGTTGCAGATTCTTGTGCATTAAAACCTCGCTAAAGCTGAAATTAGTGGAAATTAGAATAAATGACAGGACTATCTTTTTGGAAGTGGACAAAGGTTTTTTTGTGTACATTTTTGTGTCACATTGGAGTATTGATCACAACTTATTTAAGCTTTGAAAGACTGCTTGCTAATTGAGTTCCAGAAAAGACTGATTTATGCTACAGCAGTTTAATAACTACGAATTCTCTTCAGCAATAAAAACAGCATTAATCAAGTTCATCATTTGTAATCTTGCGCATGTAAGTAAAATACCAAACAACATAAAACACACAAAGTCAAAAGTCATTATAAAATGTAAACATATATAAAAATGACTTGTCTGCCATATTTAAAAAGAGAACATGTATTTTGGGATAAAACATCTATCCATTCAATCACCTTTTATATCAATTTATCCAGTCGCCAAGCCATGACAAGACAAACACAAGGAATTTATGATTAGCAATAACTCTCACTTGACATTTGTCGGACTGTGGGAGGAACCTCACTAAGCCCTACACACCAGGAGAACATGCAAACTCCTCACAGAAAGGCCCAGAACTGAGTTCAAACTCACAAGCTTTGAAAGCCCATGGCATAAAAGGAATCATCACAAAAAGCTGAATAAACTAAAGAGCATTGATTTGTCAAGAAATTATTAAATCCAATGTCATTAGACAACAGGTTGCAACAAGAAGCTATTTCTTACTTTACGAAAACTTAGTGATTGCTCATGTGTAACAATTTCATTTAATATAAATAACTGAACAATCTAACCATGTGAGATATATTATAGTGTAGCCGTTTATTTTTGGATCAAGCTGAGGATCAGTGAAGGCTTAAGGGAGCTAAAGGGCAGAGGAAGTCAAACAGTCAAAGCACACTTTTCATCTGAGATCCTTGATGCTGATGGCTGGGCCATCTGGAGACACACACACACACACACACACACACACACACACACACACACACACACACACACACACACACAGATTCCATACCTTCTGGGTGTGCTGCACTGACTTTCAGTAACTTCCTTTGCACTTAAAGGTGGATGAATTTCCTTTGTTTTGTGCAACAATGCAGCACATCTTCCCCTGAAATTCAGGGTTTTATTCATGGAAGGTGCTTTTTGTTCTCACTAGTATGCCAAGTCCCACAATGTGCATACACACACGCACGCACACACGCATGCACGCGCTCACGCGCACGCGCGCACACACACACACACACACACACACACACAGCCACAGAAGCCTCTCTGTGGTTGCTTGTGCCATCACACCTCTACGTGAAAATAAACAACACAGCATGAAGAAAGACAAAATTATGTGGGTGAGATAAACAAAGGTGATTTTGAGGTCAGTGGGGACAGTATTATGAAATGAAAACAGATCAGAAAATAAGTAACAAGCTGATACCACTGAGTAATTTACATTTATAATAACAAAATAATCATTACAAATTTGAAGACTACTGATAAACTATTTTGAGAAGATCTCCAAATGTACATAGATAAAAGATGCAGGGATTCAAACCTGGGGAAGCCAATTATGTTTGGAAGTTGATGCAGGTAGACAAGTTGTATAAATAATGCAATGACATAAAGGGTTATTCTAAGCACAGCAAGGCTTTATCTTCTTCTAAAGAACACACAAAAATGTACAGTTCAGAAACTTGGTGAATGACTTGCATAATGTTTGAAAAAATATTTGATCTTATTTCTGATGTTTTTGTTACACAGCGTCCATCTTTCTTTGTACAATAGGATATAAAATGTTCTTCAGGAGATGAGCAGCAAGTTTTAGTATCTGCAATAGAGTTTCAGACACATATATTTGAGTGATTGTTCTTGTTTTGTTTTTCAGATTTTTTAATATAAAATTTTATGAGTATGAATTATCATTTTGTGTGTGGGTGATTGACTGTCTTCATAGCCAAGCTATGTCCAATCATCTGAGCCCAAGCCTACATAAAAGTATGGAAAATGGATAACGTGAAAGAATGAATAGATGAATAAATTGATGAGTACAAAAATGGATCAATTAATGGTTTTGAAGCCGAATTCAAACAAAACAGGTTTCAAAAAGCATCTGTTGTGCTGAATGTTATTATTTATATATCATCCACATGTTGTATTTCTTCTATTGAAACAAAGAAAATAATATTTTAGGAATGGAGTGAAGGATGGGTGAAGGGATGGAATGACAGAGGCAGATAGACAAATGGATATATGTAAGATTGACTGCACAGTTAAACGTGTGAATTTGAACAAATTCACCATCAATACATTATCTTTGCTGTGTTCATTGAAGGTTACATGTTGGTGACATTGTTAGAGCTCTTCGATCTTTAATATATCCTGATTTTTCTGATTTTTCTTTTTTTTTTGTTTTTTTGTTTTTTTTGTTGTTGTTTTTTTTTTTTTTTTGTATGATGAAGCCTGCAGTCTCTAACTTATTTCTAAATGTAAGCACAATTCTTTTCAGGACTTTTAAGAATGGCAAATGTAACAAATAGTACTTCCTTCATGATATCAAATGAATAACTGAATAAACACTTGTTTATTATGCTGACATTATTGTGGAAAAATCCACTCTGTCACCCGCAGGCAAAGTTTTCGTCAAATATTTTATACAGAAACTCAAATCTGTCTTCTCAGATTACAGGCACTGGATTTAGCACTGGCACGAGTGTTAGTCCTCAGAAAGTCTCGGCTCTCATGATGAGATGAAACCAGCTATACTGTGAGCCTTTCTCTGTTTGGCAAGGAGCAGATGGAGATCAAGCTGATGTGTGTGCATACTCACAAAAATACACACATACATTCATACATCTGGGATAGCCCCAGGCACTCTGGATCATATGGTTCACAAATCATTATGGGAGGGTAGAGAAGGAATCAAATGTCATAACAGACTATTTTACTTAAAGACAGAAAGAAATCAACAATAGCTGTATGACAATGAAGAAATAAATGACAAATAGCAGAAACCAAGCGGGGAGGAGGGGGAGAAAGAGAGAGAGAGAGAGAGGATGCTACCTCAGAGCCTAGCAGCCATGTACTACATGTTAGCATTAGTAGGTCAGCCAGCACAGAAATAACTACTGTGTGTGTGTGTGTGTGTGTGTGTGTGTGTGTGTTTGTACGTACTCCCTCCCAGCCAACCACTGTAGATTCTGCTTTCTGCACGCTGACCAATTAAAAAAGACTCCATACATCAACAATTCAAATCTGCTCACGTGATCAGCTTTTACCAGCTGAGTGTTCAGCTTCCACATGAGTGAATTTCCCTCTACATAAATACGTATATGTGTCATCCACTTACTAAAAAAAGCAATGTGAGGACACTCATGCTCTGGCTGAAATCTGAAAGCAACAAATATCATGCAACAGAGAAACATTAATAGATGATTATTTTTTTTAGTATTATTTTATCATTATTAGAAAAGGGTTGTGCCTACTGCCTGTGCAACTAAATGGCACTCATGGCACTGGCTTTAAATCACTGCAGTGGACATGAGGATGCATCATTATGTGTTTGTCATACAGACAGTGCCACTATGTGGCAAAACCCTGGCACAGCAGCACATGGATAACGTTCCCTAAAATATTGATCCAAAAATTAAGCACGCTTCATCAGTAATATGCTAACAGCACCTTCATCAGGCCATCTGAGAAAGTAAAAAACACAGAAAAACTAATAAGGAATAAAAAATGAAGCTTTTTCCATCAAATTAGGGGAACAAATCCACGCGCTTACAAATTTGGATACTCCAAGCTACTCTTAGCATTTGTGTACAAAGGAAACATTGTGCTGTTGGACAACGCAATCATCTTATCACAATGTGAGCATACACTTAAGAACTTCTATGATTCTTTTGGGTGTGTGTGTGTGTGTGTGTGTGTGTGTGTGTGTGTGTGTGTGTGTGTGTGTGTGTGTGTATTCATTTATTTGTATGGAGCGTGTAAGAGTGTGTATACCTTCACGGAGATTAGGCATTTGCCTAATGGGATAAGCTGCTCTTGCAGTGCCCAGGTGTGACATAGGTTGAATAATTTAATGTTGGCTGGTATCTTGATTTCTTGGCCATTTTATTCAAGAAATACATTGAAAATTGAAAGACAAAAAAAAAAAAATCTGAATTTGAAACTGAAAATAGAAAAACTAGAAGATACGAGAGCTGCTTCATGTCTGTTGCTATACTTGTTGAGTAACTTTCCAAATATTGAAATATTTCCAAACTCAAAATTAAACAAAACTACCTACATCAAGAACGTTATTAATAAATACATTACGTCTCAAATATATTGAAAAATGCAGGCTAAGTTTTGTAAAACAGCAGCTGCGAAATGTTCATAAACATGTTTGTAGAAGTATATTTTAACTTGAACAAAAGTGACAACTGAAAATAAATTGCTGATGCTCATCAGGCTGGACAAAATAACAAATATGCCTCTAAAATGTTAATTCAATAATCCAAGATAAAAATACAAAATAAAAGAAAAATAGATTGTCACTTGAATTTATTGACAATGAAATGTCAATATGTGAGCAGATAAACTGTAGTAGGTCTTTCTCCCATTGGTGAATGGAAATACAAAGTTATTGAGTACACCATTAGGAGAAGATTTAACAAAAATAGTATGGGGTGTTATGTGAGGAAGAAAGGGCATTATGTGTATGATGCAAGGAGCACCCATACTCTTAACAGTGGACAACCTGAATGTGTGCATATATAAAAAAAAAGCAAAATAAAACTGTGTCTGCATCAGTAGCTGATAGTCTCATCTCTGAAGAGAAGCCACTGGCGGCGCAGTACGCCCCACCAAAGAGCAAAAATAAGACCAGATTAGAAGTGTTAGGTTTAAATCCAAGTGTCATGTTCTGAGAGAGGATATTTATTTCTTACATCATAAGAATGGAGCACGAT
The DNA here is from genome assembly GCF_902148845.1 of Salarias fasciatus. Lineage (NCBI taxonomy): Eukaryota > Metazoa > Chordata > Actinopteri > Blenniiformes > Blenniidae > Salarias > Salarias fasciatus. Next base: position 7,150,476 of record NC_043766.1, on the reverse strand, counting down.
TATGACAATGTTCATCTCAATTCGGACTTTCTATCAAAGCTTTTTTTTTCCCATCTTGACATTATTTGTACGGTAACTATTCATTTGAAACAAGACTACCCGATTTGAAATGGACTGCGAAACTCAAATAACATTTTAATATACTTTGTTTATCGCTGTCATTGTTGGCTGCTTTCACCTGTTTTACCATAACTGGTCAGTGATTGGAGAAAAAAAGTTTTTAAGAAAAAAACCTTACTTTAAAATGTGAAAAGTCTTACTTCACAAGATTTCCTTTATATTCTGCAGTTTTTATTATTCTAAAAGAAGAAGTCAAGCATTACTGTAATCAAATATACTGTATCATTAATATCATTAAACAGTTTTTTACATGTTTTGCATTTGGGACAGGACACTGTCATATCACTGATAGAACAAAAATGTCTTTATATTACTTAAAAAATGTGCAGTGTTGCTATATATAACGAGTCTTCAGAGAAAGTCGGTCATGCAGCAAGGCAAATATACTGAAAATTCAACTTATGTTTACAGAAGAGGAAAGTCAATATTTTGTGGTAGACACAATTGTAACCTGACCCTAACACAAAAGAAATGCTGTGAAAAGGTTTGGTGCAAGCTATTCATATGATTGAGCTAAACATTTTCCTAAAATGAATGTGTTTCTCTAAACACATGGGCAGGACTGATTAACACTCATTGCACCTCAACTCAACTCAACTCAACTCAACTCAACTTCATTTATAAAGCACTTTATAACAATCACTGATGCAACAAAGTGCTGAACATAAATAGACAACTCATAGAAATCAACCAACTATAGTTACTGAATGCATCAGCTTGCTTTTTTTCAGAGCTGCGCAACAAGTCTATCAACGGCCTGTTCTTATGAGAAGACATCCAGTGTCTTCTCCATTGTTTCTTTTAAAAAAACAAAACAAAACGCAGAGCCACCACCAACTTCATGTAAATGCACCCTCATGTAACTGTAAATGCACAGTTACCATTTATTAGAATGTTGATGAATAAGTTTAGCTGTTAACCGCTGAAGACTGGGACAGGTGAAGTTGGAAAGGGAAGCTGCTGCTCGGATAGCCGCAGCCGTTGCAAGCAGCTATCATTAATGTTAAAGATTTAACCTGTGCCCTGAGACTAATTCCTCTTAATTACTCATTTCCCCCTTGGTTGTCTGCCAGCCTGTGTGCCTCCATGCACTTCTACAGCAGGACACCACGAAATGGGCATATGAAAAGAAATAGGTAGGCATTAAACTGTGTTTTACTCAAAAAGAAAAAGAATAATAATAATAATAATAATAATAATAATAATAATAGAAAACAGGCTTAAACTGGTCAAATAATGTGGGGAAAGTAAAGCATGCTAGGCTGCTTTGTAAATACATAACAGGAAATGTACCTCATACAGTTTATGCATATTTACTGAGCAAACACTCACCTGTGTTTGATTTATAACAGGCTTTAAAACTAAGTTATATTGTGTTTTTTTATAGACATAAATAACAAAATTGAATGAATGACATTATTTGTAATCAAACTGGTAACACGGAGTGCATTCACTGTGGTGCAGATTACGTAATTTTAATCCATACCTGAAACATAAAAATAACTAGTCTTTTAAATAAATATAATATAAATGAATATACATTACATTGATTGCAGATGGAGAGCAGCAGTTGTCCATTTCCACATGTAGCCTGATAGAACAGTGAGCTCCACTATATGTAAGGCAAATCCAGAGACCTGCACACTTTTCCAAGTTCTTTACGAGTGTGGGTCTTGCAGATCCAAGGGTCTCATGCAGTGACTCAACCTGAGACGGCACCCTACGCTGGTGTGGTAGTCCCGTTGCAGAGGCGTGTCTTAGTGCTCAGTTGGCCTACAGCTGCTTGACGAGTGTTCTCCGTCTTCTCCTCTGCTCTCATGCCTTCTCCGCTGATTAATTTGTCAGGCGTGACCCGTCCTCACAGTTACATCACAATGCCAGCTGGACAGTTTCACAGATGGATGGGTCAGTGGAATGAAGTGGCATGGAGCTCTCCGGCAGAGGTGAGTTAAACACCTTTGCCTTTGTGCGTCTGCCTCATACTTTTTCCTGTCTTTCCTCCTCTTTGTCCATCTTAAAATAGCCCCGCCTCTGTAAAGTCTATTAGCAGCCTAAGGTAAGCCTCTTAGAGGAGACTCCTGCTCTCTTGGTGCACAGGAGGCCAGTGACACTGGGTAAGACCAAACAACAATTGCCCACTGATAAAACCAGGGTGGGACTTAAGACTGGATATACCAAGGAAGTAAAGAGGATTGGGCAAGATAGAGAGGGAAATATTGATGAAGAGCAGAAAACCCCAACTACACGTGTGTCAACAGTCTTCCCAAGCAGGCATATTTACACACATCTGCTATCACAAAATGACACAGAACAGTATTATTTCTTCATTTCCATGTGTGGATTATGCTACCTTTATTTTGGACATTAATTAGATTTTTAAAAATCCCTGTAAGCTGCAATTTCTCTGACTCATTGATGCGGCTTAACAGGATTAACACCTGTAGCTGATACAAACTCCAGAAAGTCATGTTGTTCAGTAAGAAAAAGTTATTCAAGCAGAAAGAAAAACAATGCATTGATACATTCTCCTGTGGTAATCCAGCAGTTCTGGGCTGTGGGAACACCCTCTGTTACTTTAATCCATTACCTTAATGAGATAAACAAGTTTAACCAGATAAATGTGAGATGGAATCCCTGCAGTCTGTTTGTAAATCTGCCAAAAGACTGCAGACTTATTTGTATCTGGGAGCATGTGTGCACTAACACTTTCTATCCTTCATCAGATCGCTGTCTTAAATGAGTATTCACTGTCTTTTTAAAGGCTTTGTTGTTGTATTGTAAACAGGTCTTGTAAACTTTTTTAGGTCAGATACGGCGGGGAAAGGCCTTCATGCTGTCTAAGAGCCAACTCAGAGTCTCTGATTTCCTTTAATCCATTAAAGAAATGCCAAAAATATCATTTCCACATTAACTTGTGGGAAGCTGCATCCAGCAGATATAACTTTGTTCTGTACTGCTTTATTTTTTCTCTGTGTGTGTTGATACATTAAAACATTCTATTCTTTTTTTTTAATAGATGTGATACTGTGGCTGGCCACTTTAAACAAAGCCAGTGTTATATTCATGTCTATATTTATATTATACTTATATTCTGTCTCCGTTTCTGACAGTCTCAACTGTGTAAGGTTAATTGGTTAAATCACATTATAGAAAGGTAAACGACAGTGACAATGACAGTGTCTTCTTCTGAAAAGTTAATAATTAAGCTAAACAAAACTTCTTACATCTGTCAGCACTACAGCATCACCAGCGTAACTGCTATAAAAATGTGACTGATACTGCTGTTTCCCTCACTCTTATAAATTGTTCAACTGCCGCAAGCAGGAGGTAAAACATTAAACCGTTCTAGTAGAACACATTCGTAGTTCACAAACAGTAGTTGTCAGTCGTATACGGGAATATAGTGAACCAGACTTTTCTGTGTGCAAACGGCATAACCAGGATCTACGACTAATTTTTGACAAACAGTAAGGTTGGAACAGGATGGGACACCAGTCCATCACAGGGCGAACACACACACAAAACTATGGACAATTCAGTACAATACGGATGCAAAGGTGAAACATTTAACAGATTGAACCAGCAGTAGTTTACCAAACCCCACCCTGACATGTGTGCCATGGTATCCACAGTTCTGTTTTAGCAAAATGAATTTTTCAATACAATGTAACTTCTCTTAAATTAGACCTTCAGAGCTCGGAGAGTATCAACAATTCATTTTACTCTTACTAAAACATGCTATATACTTCTTGAATAGCCTTGTGTTTGCAATTACACATCTATTAGAATTAAATAGTAAACTTAAAATGATTTTATTTCCATTTTATGTTACTATACTGAGAAACTGAGAGTGTGAAAAGTGTTAGAGTGTTGTGAAAAGTGATAGAGTGACGGTTGTTTGAAATGTGATCTAATAAAGTCCAGGTCAGCAAATAAACAGCGATATGGTTGTTACCGACTGTGTCATACAGACAGCATTTGTTTGCCCACCAACATATGTCTTCTGGCTTAAGACCTGTCAGTCAGTCAGTCAACCAGTGCATCAGTCCTCTACCTACACAGCCAGTCAGTCAAGTCTTCTGAAGTGTGTGTGTCCTATCAACCCAGTTTCCTGTCTCTCTGGATGTCACATGTTGTCAGACCAACAGCCTGAGCAACAGCTCGGCATTCCCATTAGAGTCGCTTGACTAGAGCAGTCTCCTCCTCTAAGACGTCACCTCAGTTTGTCCATCACAAAATACAACGGACGAACTGTGGAATAAGCAACCAGTGACCCACTATCCTCAGCAGATTATGTGCATACACATGTTAGTTCTCAAATATCTACCAAATCAGTCTTGACAGAGTTTTTTTTTTCTGTTCCTTTTTTTTTTTATGTTTTAGATGTTGCTGTTCAAATTTCTCCCCATGACAATCACATGCTATGTTGATGACAAATTACAATGTTAACAAAATAGATTTGGAAAATAAGAGTTGTACAAAATGCACAAACTAGTATTTAAAGAGATGATGATGGTGATGATAATGATGAAGATTAAAGGAATGAGACCTATTTGAAAAACAAAACACTGATCAATTCAGTAAGTAAATTTAACCTGATGATGTATGATCAAACTGTCCCATCTCATCCTATGAAGTCCTGATTTGATTCAGCCTCGGCACCATGCTCGCTCAGCTTTGCTCTATCGAGCTCTGTTCTTGTCTCTCACCTTCGTAGTGAGGATGCAGATGCAGTCCATCCTCATCGGTCCAACTGCCAAACTTTCATCGAAACATCCTCCGAGGCAACTTTCCAGTTCCTCCACTCAGTCGCTTGTTGCTCTTGGTGGCATCTCTCTGCCGTCTGGCTGTCTCCGTCTGCGCTTTCTCCGCTCTTTCTTTCATCCTCAATCTCTCTCCTCCCTGTATCATTTCATCTCCACCTGTCCTTTCATCAGAGCAGCCAGAATGGACCTCTTTGCTAAAACAGAGGCCGACTCAGAAACATGGCAGCTGTCCCGGTGCACCTCCACCCTCCCTCTTGTTTTCCAGCTGCTGTCTTGGTTTTACGGCAGCTGGTAGCCACATTTTGACCTCGAAGAGTGCATGGCTCGGAATATATATCGGCACGCGCACGCAGACCACGCTTAGCACACACACACACACACAAAAAAAAAAAAGCAGGCAAACATCTAGAGACAGGCACAGAAATGCATACACATGGATGCACAGGCAAACACTTACACATACAGACACACACACACACACACACACCATTGTATATTCCACACACGCACACATGCACGCACCCACACACACACACACACACACACACACACACACACACACACACACACACACACACACACACCACTCTGCTGTTTTATCAGGTCAGGTCTCTGTTTGGCAGGAATGGGGGTTACACTGAGTGAACAGTAACAGCAGTATAGCAATACATGCTCTACTTTCAACTTTGGCTGTGTATTGGTGAAGTCTGAGCTCCATGTGCAACCGAGAGCAGCCCACAGAGGTGGGATTTCAATTCATATTCAAAGTCAGTTTGAAATATTTACATATATTGCACCTTGTGTACTAGAATAGAAAGTGGAATAAGATTGTTTGGTATCAGAGCATATCCACATCAAACAAGAACACACAGAATACATCCAGATATTTTCTCCTCCTTTTCTAGTTAGCTATGTACTGAAACTGACAATTCTGTGTCCTTATGCTTTCTTTCATTGCTGAAGGCTCCAACTGCACAATCAAAAACAAGTGTTCCAGCAACATGCTCGTACCACAATCTGCCATTGTTTATTTTGTTTTTACATATTCCAAATAAAGCGGCAACAAACGACTTAGGTTTATAAGAAAAACATCTTAAAATACCTATATTGGCTCTTGTTGTGTTTTGAAACTTTGTCATTTTTTAAATGATACATACTATCATTATCATTATTAATGTCTCCTATGGCTATACACACTTTCACATCAGTTATGTTCATAAAGTATTTAAACATTGTATCAAAAGGTATGTCATTTACCTCACTTCAAAAAAAATGCATGAGCAAAACAAAATCCGATCAAGTTTGAGGAACACCATGATTGCTTTTAGATTTAGTAACAAAAACTACTGTAATAAGCAACCTATATATGGTATACTGAAACAGTGGGAAGAACAATCAATGCAATTAATTAATTGACAGCCAAACAAATCAGCTTCACTCCAACAAAACCATATAAATACCTAAAATTCTTATCTAGAACCAGCATCAGAGTACAAAGTGCAAGCAGTGGTCAAAGAATCAGAACCACAGAGTTCACTTTAATTCAAATTTTAACAAGCTGAACAAGACCAAATCAAGTGTTCAGGCTCTGTGGGTTTACTCTGGAGTCTCCACCGAGCAGGAGAATGTGACTGAACTGAATTGATTCTCTTTCTCAAATTACACAATGAAATGTAAGCCAGTGCTCCAACACTGCCCATCTAATTAACCCAAAACATCCACCAGAAACTTCTCAGAGTACTCACGGCAGAGGTGGCCTCTTATAACTTGTTTAAACAGTTTCACTCAATATCAAAGCTATTTTCCATAAGGTTTCGTCATATCTGACAGTGTGTTAATACCACATGTAATCTCTAGTCCTGCGCTATTTACTGTATATATTAAAATATTTGAGTAAAAGTAACAGTGTGGCATGTAGCAATGTCTATCTGATATGTGCACTAGTAGAATAAACCCTTCATTTCCAAATGACAAGATGAAAGTGTAAATATCAAACTGAGAACAGACAAATTGCAGCAACTTTCATAAAAAATCCCTTTGTAGCTAAAACCAGACACCATCATTTGGGAAAATCTTAACCTGTTTCTGACACGTTTTCGTCATCTGCTGTATTCGCAATAGTGGAGAAGCAGATATACACATATTTATATTGACTACGTTAGGATCCTCAACAGAACCACTGATGATCACAAACTAGTCAACGTCAGCTATCTCCTTTTTGTTATATTAATCTGTTGTGTGCCTTTGTTGAAACATCTTGAAGAACACCTGTTTATGTATTGTTTGTCTGTCCAAAAACTTTTCCCTTTTAAACGGTGACACGTTTGTAAGGACCATGCTTTTTTGGGTTGAGCTACACAGTTGAATGTATGAAATGAAGGATGATACGAACTGGAGTCTGACAATGTAGAGGAATTTTATGTTTAGTTGTGCCAACAGCTTTACTGGATCATAGTGTGAAGAACAAAATGCTTTTCTGATCATCGTCACAGGCAGTTTATATGATGCATAATCCATCAAAACTCGGCAGCCAATGAAAAACACAAACATTTCCTGGTCCTTGCACTTCTGCCGGTGCTCAAAGTGATGAACCAACAACAGCGATCACCCAATTTTGGAGAGGAGGTAATCTGTATCTCACCCTCCTATTAACAGCAGAGACATTTCCCACAGGTTTCCTCAGGCACTATCACAAAACAGCAAGACATGTCTTACCTTGTTGGGGGTCAGTGGGCTTGTCGATGGCCTTAGGCCGACTGGGCCATAGCTGGGACTAGTGGAGGTGACTTTTGAGTGCCCAGGGCTGGTTGGACTGGGAACAGATCAGGGAACAGAGGTTGCATGAAGGTGAACTCGCCAAAAACTGTCAGCTATTATTTAATTCTCTCTATATCCAAATGCATAAAAGCACCACTGAGTGTTTCACAATGTAAATACCTGTCACTTCACCAAAGTGACAGCTTCATATTTAGAGCTGTATATATTTTTTTTAATAGTCAAAGCAATTGACTTGAGGGGAAACTCTGCTTGCATACAACAATACAAGTAACAACAGCGTTGTCAAAAATGAAATAAATCAATTTATTGATTAATTACAGGTAAAGGTACGTAAGTAGCAGGGATTTTATTGACTTTCACTGCAATGCATATTTATGTTCAAAGAACATTTTCAGGAAAACAACAATTTGTAAAATATAAATATTTAAAACAGAATAAAACAATTGGCTCCGAAACAAGCAGATCAAAAATTCAAAATATCAAAATTATGAGCACAATAGACAAATTATGAGTTTAATAGTAAAGTGGAATAGTAGAATACATGTGGAGTATCAAAAAAAAGTTTTAAAACGGAATCTAAAAGTTAAATCAAACTTCCAAATGTCAGTAATGTCAGTATTTCTAATGCGCTACTTCATCCTGGCTGAGTTTTTCTGCAGCAAAGTTTAACTTTCATGAACTGCTTCTGGTGCATTTCAGCTTAAGAGAAAAAGAAAAACGCAATGTCTCGAGAATGCCAAAGTACCTAAAGCACTGCATCGCCTGATTTTCTCATAAGTTTGAGAAGTTACTCCATTCTGCAATAATGAAACCATGCATTTATTTGTTAATATGATGGTAGAACTTCACATGACCTGTCTTATACTGCCAGGCAGAGTTCAAAAGAAAAAAAAAACAACTGATGAAGTAAAAACATTAGGTGGCAGATAATTTCTGTGATGTGTTTTATCTTGAGCTCTTTTCCTAAAAGTTTTAAATCAAAACAATGCCAAAGAGGAGACTACTGTGAATATATTATTTCCAAAGCACAGTCTCGTTAAAGCTGAAATGTCGTTATAAATCTTGGTATAAGTTCTTATACATGATTATACACTATTATAATGACATGTATGAAACATTATATTATACATATATATTATAAATGCATTATAATGTCTTATGCATGTTCTCTTAATGCATTATAAACTAGACCTTCATATAAAGTGTTACCCTATTATTCAACTGACTTTATGGAATTGGTGTCAATACATCTGTACTAAATACAATTACATGGTTTAAACCCTACAAATGCTGCTTTTTACTTCAGTATGAAGTATCTTGTTACTGTAAGCACATTGACATATTCCGTCATTTCACTGCATTTGGAGGAAATAGTTGAGTAACATTTGTAACTTTGTAAATATCGAGGTGACTTTGAGGACATCTGTTGTACGTGGTAACTGTTTTACGCTCAGTTAGGGTAAACTGAAGTCAGATCAGTTCATTAAACCCAAATGAAATCAACACACCGTAGGTAACAACATCAGCCTCCCTCCACAGTATCTGTGATACCTGCGACCCGAGCCATTAGCGGATACTTTAAAACATTAGTCTAACAGTCAGCTAATGTGCTACAGCAACAGAACAGTAATAGTTTCCCAAAATTCCTTTTTTTGAGCTCAAGAAAGAGAAATTGTTTAATTTAACACAAAAGTTATGTTTATGTGCAACTAGTTACTGTTTCTTTCTTAGTGATGAGTAATACAACTACTTTTAAAAGAAGTAACATAAATGTCATTAAAGCTCGTGTCCGGAGTTTCCGTTCGTCTTCAATGTACGTATCATTATTCAAGAGGTCAAATGTGCCAGTCTGGTTCGATACTATAATATAATGTTGGCATAAAGTAATATAAAAATTTATTTATGAGCTCCGCCTTCGTCTCATAGACCCCCATGTTATCCGAAAAAGAACCAGTCAGCCTTCACTAATAAATTTCGAGCTTCCGCTTTGTCGTGCTGTCAATCAACGTGTGCATGCAGCCAGAGAGTACGCTCACTCACCCAGGCAGAGGTGAGTGAGCTCACCAGCAGCCGCCCCGGTTACCTTGGATATATCCATTGTCTGCTAAACATCCACCATAACAAGCTAAACATGAAGGACTCGGAAGCACTCATTTTGACCCCACAGGTAATGCGCGTGCACAATTAAAGGGGCATGGCTTGGTAGGCTAGCTCACGAAAGCAGAGGGAGGGCAGAACCTCAAGATGTTGGACTAAAAAAACCTCTCTTCTTTCAAAACTCCGGACACGAGCTTTAAGGATTAATCTTAAGTTAACTGCACAACACTAGACATACCTTAGCTGGGCGCCTTTAGTGAGCTGTCCTGTGGGACTTGTGGGACTTGTGGGGCTTCGGATATTGAAGGAAAATTTTCCCTGACTGGGACTGATGAGACTCGGGCTGGAAGTGAGTCCATCTGATCCTGGGTCTTTACTGATTGTAGGAGCTGCAGAGACCGTGGCAGCGTCAGTGCTGCTGCTGACAGCAAGGCCTGTGCTTGGAGTGGAGCTGGTTGGAGTAAGTTTCTCTGGAGTGGTGGGAGGGACAAAGCCTTGGATGGTGCTGGAGACAAGGGCTGAGACTGTCACCAGGTTGCGGTCAGGTGACACAAGGAGGGTTTGTGGAGTTGTTGAGCTCTCTGAAGGACTTGTGGGAGTAAGATTTGTCTTCGTTCCATTAAGGAATACTCCAGGAGATGCTTTCATGGAGCCCGACGGTGATTTTATGCTATTCACTGCAGCACCCGGTGAAGCGGCAGCAGAAGGAGAAGAGGGTTTAGAAGTGTTTGGTGACAGAGATGTGGAGCCTCCAAGCTGGACAGGAGGAAGAGGAGCACGGTATTTAACCTTGCCTGGCTGAACCTCAGGTGTACTGGATGGTATTGTAGAGGAGGATACATTTGTCGCAGGACTTCCTGATGAGACCGGAGGTGCAGGGGCAGGGTACTTGATTGACCTGGGTTTGGGAGCCAGTGGTTTGTGCGGTAGTCCATCTGAAGGTTGGGGGCCCACAGGATCTGTGGACGGCTGTGGCTGAGACACTGCTTCTGCTGACAGGCTAGAGGAGGATGGTCCTTTACCAGGTTCCCTGGCCTGTTTTTCAGAGCACTTGCTGTCTGCAAGGAGGGTCAACTCATAGTACTCCTGGATATCTGGAGAGAAGACAGGTTTTAGAACATTTGCAAAAAACACATGCATGATTAACTGGATAAATGAACAATCTTTTTCATCTTTTGGCTGCTTTCTTCAATGATTGCCTCAGTGGATCATCTCTCCATTTTACCCTATCCCCCACAACCACACCAACCATCTCTGTATCCTAATTCATTACAATCATGATTTGTTTATTCTTTCCTGGAAACTCACAACATCCTTTAACCTGTATCCACCATCTCTCCTCAGCACATTTAAACTGATTGTTTAAAGATTTATTTCTTTTTGCTTGTTTGATTCATCTCAATGGAAACTAAACCCCCCACTTTAGATTTGATTAAACATGATCGTCACATTTTTAAAGCAAAAAACATCAACTCAACAAATCATTCATTTAAAATATACAATTTATGGAAAACACCAATGTTAATGTTTGTAAAACTATTTAAATTAGAGTGAATTTCACTGTCATGTCATCAATTAATTATATTTATTACAAAATGCATAAACTGGATCTTAGACACATATAATGCAACAAGGACCTCTAGTGGAGACCTTTGGGCACTGCCACCACATTTCTGTAGGCTTTTCCACATACAATCTGATCCAATTTCATATTAATTTTCAGACATACAAACATGGACAAATAAAAATGCAACTGTCAAAATCAGAGGTTTTGTTCCTCCTTGTGCGCTCTGCAGGAAAATTTACTTATGCAGTAACTCATATTCATTGTGAAATCAAACCAATGACTTTGGAAGTGATGAATGAAATGAAAGAAACTGGGGGGAAGAGGAACATTATTTAAATTAAAAAAGTAACCATAAATCTGTATGAATTTCTACCAGCAATAATATATGGACATCCATAGATACTCATCACATATAACCAGTAGTAGCAGGAAAACCTTTAGTGTTTATCAAACAAAACAACTCTCCTATTCCATAACTTTGTAACAACGGCGACAGCTCGGTTAAAGGTCAAAGTCACGTGAAAAGCAGGAACTCTGGCTCATATTTAGTGAACAGGACATACATGCACACACAAGCATGCACACAAAACAAAGCTAAAAGTGTGGGTGGGGCACAACACAGGCGGGAATGGGGACTAAGAACCAGTTTGTCATCATGCACATACTCATACAAACACCCACACCTGGCTACAAGGAAAGTGTGTATTCTGCTCTGTGTACTCTGATACAGCCATGTCAGATGTAAACCCGAATGCTCTGATATCAACTGGCTGAAGTGCGACAGCAGAGCTCAAGCCTGATTCAGATACTGTGACTGTAACGGGAGAAAATCTCACTCACCCCACACTAACTTTTTAATCTATGACATGCTGGAAAGTGAGCTCTAATACTTCTAAATTCAGTTAGAGAAAACACACAGACCAATATGTAATTTAACTTTAACAGGCTAAACAAAACATTTTTTTAATACTTCCAATTAACTGGAAAAAGTTTGTGTATCTTGAATAAAGACTTTACTTTAGGCTTAATTTATCGTCATCAATCTCCCACACTGCTTTACCAAACTTCGGGTCGCTTTGGGACTGGACCTGATCCCAGCTGACTATGGGTGAAATCAGAAAACACCTTGGACAGGTCGCCAGGGAAAAAGCAGCAAAACACTTCGGAACCACAAATTAACTTCAGCTCCACAGGCTGTTTTGATGTATCCCCAGCGTGCACAAGGAGAACATGCAAACTCCAACGAGAGGTCTTGAAGCCCAGATAAACTGGGAGTGTGTTGTAACTCTGTGCATGCAGCACTTTTACCATATGCATAGTAATTTCTCTGTTCTATCTGTAACTGGTTATTTATCTCTATTATCCTGTGCGTTATAGCCTTTGTGTTGGTAATACAATTTGTATTACTTTTAATGTAAGTAATTTTTGCCAAGTAATTATCCATTTATCAATTTCAGTTCAGTGTATATGTATATACGCTAATTGAAATACATTTCTGTCTCTTGTGAAAAGGGTAACAAACTGCACATAAAAGCAGTGAAATGTTTTTCAAAGTTGTTATAAAAAAGATTCATTTTCCAAAGACAGTAAATTGCTCAACTGGTACATCGCCAGCTCATTTCAAGCATAACAGAACCCAGAAAAAGTTCCACAGCACGTAACAGTTGGCAGAGTTTCTCACCAAGAAGAGCAGTAAAGAGTTGACTCTGGAAGACACTGATGACCCTGTCCAGAGACTGCTGAAGCTGCCGGTCCTCCTCTATGGCACCCTGTTTGGTCCGGTTCTGGTTCTGCTGTCTCTGGTCCAGTTTGGCTCGGTACTGCTGCAGCAGCTCCAAAGCCCGCTGAGCATCTAAGCACATACCAAAAAATAATACACACATCTTATCTTTCAAGAAAGAATACTTTAAAAAAAGAACAAACAAAAAAAGAAAACTCCTGGCACTTTTAAGCACATGGGATTAGGTGCTGTACATTAAAAGCCTTTATTTCGAAAGGGGATTACTGTGGTTATAGCTGGTCTGGATCTCACAAGTCTTTCACTAGATAATAACAAAGAAAAGATTGAAAGTAACTCAGTGCATTGAGAGAAATGACTGCTTCCATTCTCTTTGTCCATTAAAAGTTTAGAAGGAGAGTATTCAGAGAAACACCAGTGAACCTGATACTTCTTCCCACTCCTTTCAAGACAAACAATCAGTTCTTATTTTATTCACTATTTGTTCCGTGAGATATCTTTAGGTTGATTATTCTGAACTATGTGTTTAATTTTGTACATGTTCAAAATAAAAGAGAAATTAAAAAAAAAGTTTCAAGGAAACAAATATTCTTATATAAGCAACATCCAGAGCTGAAACTTTATAGTTTACCAATTAAAACTATAAAACCCATAATAAAAGTTTCTTTAAGATTTTTTTTCACGTGTATCTTTCTGTTCCAGATGTTTACTACAGCTGTGCTGTTATCTGTTACACCATTTTATACCAAGCCTTTCGTTTACCCTCTCTTGTGCAACAGTGCAAAAGACAATGCAGTTTATGGAGGGGGCATTCCTGTTTCCCTCAACAGCTGATCAAACCGGAACCACAGACAGATCCATCACTCTCCCAACTTCACACAAAAATGCGTCAGTATTTACACCTGCATTAAAAGCTATGCAGAGCCAGAGATAAATGTTCTCATGAAGCCCATTGGTATTTTCATTTAGGATAAAACGCTTACGTTAAGAGCGCGCACTTTTCCTATGTTTGCTGCAGTTTTTCAGATGCATGCAGAGAACAGAAGTAGAGCTTTAGGAATGAATTTACCATGCCATCTTACTAATTGCTTGAACCTTTTATCGTTATTTTCTCTGAGTTGCGCATATTTGCCAGTGCACAACTTAACAATGAGTTGCAGGTTTTTGTGCGGTAACACGAGGAGAGGAAGCGTCTCGCGAAGCTGAAGCAACAGTGTTTTAAAAGTGAGCTGCTGGGGGTCTTCTCATGGAATAAACCCGAACGTGTCGAGGAGATATCTTAATCAGGACTGAATACTGACAGTTTACGGTGTAAAAAAATACCATATAAAAAACACATTACCTTTCTGTCGCACAGGCATGGTGACACACCGAAACGCGCGCAGTCCTCCTCCGGGCTTCTGTCCGGGACTGCGCGTCTGTTATTACAGATGTGCGCGTCCGTGTGCCAACACTGACAGGGGCTGCAAACTGTCACCACAGCAAGCCAAACACACCAGCATGAACCTTCCCCGTCAAAAGACACACAGGTTAAACTTTTCAAGTCTTAGAAAAACCCGAGAGAAGCGATGGTGACTTGAAGCCGTGTCAGTCGCGGCCGCGGACTTTGTTCGCAGAGCTGCAGCCTGTTTCTTTCTTGTTTTCTTTTTTTATAGCCCCTCTCTTATCTCTCACTTTTAGTCCTCCTCCGCCTCTCTACGTGCGCCAAAACTAGTTCTACATTTCTTCATTCAGGTGACTTGCTGTCTGACCGGTTAGGCGGTCCTGTGGGAGGGGATCTCTCTCTTTCTCTCTCTCTTCTCTCTCTCTCTCTCTCTCTCTCTCACGCGCACACACACACACACACACACACACACACACACACACACACACACACACACACACACACACACACACACACACACACACACACCACTCCAGCAGGTCTGAGAGGCTCTTCATAAGAAGCTTGTGTCTCCAGCAGGTATTGTCATGTTAAACGCACACTGTAGCCGATGGATAAAAGCCTGCTCTATTCTCGGGTCTGCACTGGATCCACATCCAATGGTCCGCGAGTAACTGGGAAGTCCCACTTTGGGAAGTCAGAAAATTCCTACTACCTGGCTTCCTAGTGGAAATAAATCATACATATGAACATTGTCATACGGGAAAAGTCCCATTTGTGTTGTAGAAGCAACATATTGGGGAATCAAGTTGATGCAGATGAAAATTTTTGACAAACAAACAAACAAATAAATAAATAAATAAATAATTCAACATTAAAATAATGCAGTGTCTTGTTTTCAAGATGTCTGTTTCCTCAGTACTTTTTTTTATTTCATTCACTTGTCAATATCATTGCTATGAATACTTCTTCATGAAGTTAAACTGTTCTTGTGAAAGATGCGTGGCTCAATGATTTATCTATTTGAATTCAAGCAATGCTAAAAAAAAAATGCTGGAGGCATACTGGAAACATGTTTTGATACTTGCAATGTTGTGATGACTTTAGTAGTCCGAGGATGTCATGTCATTCAACATGAATGCATTGGCATCTAAGAACTTACATTGCTTGATGAAGCACTTCTAAAGCAACCTGGTTGATGTTTTAAATATGAAATTGTTAGATCTCATTAGTCTACCCTCACAGTTAGCTTTAAAAAAAACAAAACAAAAAAAAAAACTTACCATACTTCTTCTGGTTCCTGTTTTCAGTCTTGTTTCAGAAAAAAAGAGTGTATTTATGATGTTCACAAGCATGGGCACACATAAAAAAAACCAGCACTCTGTGAGGTTTGCAAAATGTAGCTTCCAATTGAAATAACACAAGTGTAATCCCATCAACAGCTGAGGAGATTGAATCCAAAATTGGTTCAAATTCATTGCCATGACAAACAGTGCATCATGTTTACTGCGTTACAATCGCTGTCTGTTCAAAATAGACTTAGACACATTTAGACACACTGTGTTTCACTGCTTCTGGATTAAAGGTAGACAGTTATAGAACTGGCTTTTCATAGTTTCTAATGGAAAAAGGTGAGTCATTGTATTCGTGTTGCTGTAAAAGCTCCATGTTTCAAAACCAGCTGAACAGTGACCAGTAAGGGTGGGGATGGAAAAAAAAACATGTTTTTTTTTTCAAATCTGTTGCAATTAGTTTCATAATTGCAGTGAAGCATATTTTCCCATCATTCTCCAGTATGTTTCAGATGTTTTGAGGCAGAGAGGAATACTGCAGATTAATAGAACAAGCATCAATGTTCAGTCTGTACTTGCATCATAGCACTGAACAAGCACAGAACGCTGGTGTTGATAGTTTAGTGCACCGAGGGAAAGCAAAGGCTGGTGTGAGCTGCTGTGACTGGGAGTTGCATTAGTTTAGCTGGATGCCAAAGGAAGAGTGTTTGGACTGGAGGAGGTCTAGAAGCATAAGAAGATAAACAGAACACAGAGATAATACTCAGCTGCTTGGTTTGAGGCAACATCTATACTGTCCAACATATGGAAGAACTCTGATGTTCAGAGTATGCTCTGCTGGTTTCACAGGTAGACAAAGGAAGCAGCGGCTGGATCTGGTTTAAGTGAGGATATGCACTGGGGACAGCAGACTCATGTGAGTCACATGCAAAGGACATGAAGAACCCCATGAAGGTCTAATGAAGCACGAGAGACCCGTCCCAACATGCATCACAAGTAGAAATTTCTCCATCAATCTGAAATATCAGCACAAGTAATGATCACACTCAGTGGTCACCTTAATAAGAGTGTATTATTTATCTATTTATCATATTCATTTATTTGATATATTGACACAACCAACCATAAACACTGTGTATTTTTTCCTGATTTTGACCATCTTTTGAACGGAAATTGCCTTTTAGTTCCAGTGCAAGTTTCTCGTGTGTTCATGCAGGTATACTGCAATAAAATATTCAGTATTGTTTTTTTTTTTTTTTTTTCAGAGAGTTCAATTTTGTTTTTAAATTACACATGTTTTCAGAAGATTCCAATGACAGGTATGGACTTTTTTTCTCTGTACTCTTCCAAAAATAAGAGACAACATTGACATGTAGAGGCATGCACAACAAATTAGATGCATATTTTGTGGCGTGTGTTCAGTTTTGGTTTATTTCTTTTTACTGTCACAACTTACCCCAGGTTTTGTTGCAACTTGCCAGAGTAATAGGCAACTTGCCAGAGGTGGGAACAATGGAAAGGCTTGAATTTGACACCAATTCTTATACTTTCCCAGTGGGAAAAAGTGAAAATCATTACTCTTAATATAAAACAAAAAGAAGGAATCATCTCTCAGAATGTAGGTGTTAAACACAAAGGCTGTAGAACTAAGTCAAAATCTGATATGACAACATAGATTATTGTCATACACAATCCAAATTTGCAGATAAGGTCTTCATAGAAGTTAGTTACAGTGTTAAGACAGTTGTTATTGTGAAATGATGGAATGACACATTATATTTTAATGGTAAGTTGCAATACTACACAAATTGCTTTCGGGTTATTAAAAAAGAAAAAGAAGAAGAAACTTGATTCAGTCATTCTGACAATTTCCAGCTATATCTTTACTGCAAAATGAAATACTTCATATTTTAAGCTTTAGGCCAATTTTTCTAAATTCAGAACTGATTTAGCTAAAATACAACATCTCAAGTAGGACTGTGGATTAAAACATCAAAAATTATTACACTGTGCTAGATGTTTAAAAATCTACCAAAGTGTGTGAAATAAAAGGAAGCTGGCATAAAAATTTAAATTTACTTTGAATGACTGTGGCTGTTTGCTTTGTTGGTTCTTTTTGTGCACAGCTAACAACTGAAATGAGAGAAAATATTTAATAGCCAGAAAGGCATAGTTTTGCAATTGCAATGTGTGTGTGCGGGTGCGGGTGCGTGTGTGTGTGTGTGCGCCTGTGGACAAGTGCAGCAGTTGTAGCTGTCACTTCATCAGCATGGCACACATGCACAGGCAGCGACTGAATGCAGGTCATGGACTCAGTCTTTGCTATTGTTATTGATCAGGTCACAAAAGCTTATTGACTTCTTTGGTGGGTGCACAGAAGCGCCTGCTCTGTATCTGTTACACACAAACGCTCACACACTGATTCCAGCATAATTTATGAGTCAGTGTGGGGAGAAATTCATGCATGATTGTATAAGTGGGCTGTTCACTCAGCACACAGAAAAGTCTTTTTTATCTCTCTCTCTCTCTCTCTCTCTCTGAAGTAATGCATGAGTAAAGAGGAAAATGAACAAAACAATATCATTCTGTATTTACTGGCGTGCGCTTTGGTGCGTGCGCACTGTTACGCTCTATTGTTTATTGTCAGGCTGTACCACAGAAAGCAGAGTTGTTCTACAGAGGACGCTGAGGTTAAAAGAACAGTGGAGGATGGTACAAGCTACACACAGTGAAAAACTTTATGGTAAGATACCTATGGCTTTGTAATACACCCATGTCACCCGTAGTTTTAAAATTCACCGCTTTAACAAGAAATAAACAACTTTAGTGTGGAACAATAAAGAGTATATAAAGCTAATCAAATTCAAATATCAGGCCTAAAAAAGAAATACCATGAGTGGATGTGTTGGAATATGTATTTATTTTTGACATTTCAGTAACATAATAAGCAGAGCTGTGAAGCTGCTAGCTTTCACATGTAGGGACCTAAAGTCACTGTCATTATTGCTACTTCACTAAACTGTTGACGGAAGGAGGAGCGCCTCATTAGTCCTGAACAAATTCTGTCCTCCTGAGAGCAAATATAATAGACGTCCCACTTTAATTAACATTAAGATTACCATTAGCTTACGCTTTGATGTATGCCCTGGTGGGTCCGATCAACTTTTGTTTATGGGTGTTTGTGTTCGTTCATAAATCTGTTTCTATCCATAACTAACATCCTGATAACAGCATCTTTCTCCCACTGGCTGATTTACTGATATAGATTAAGCATGGCTGACTGTCCTAAGAATGCAAAATAGGAAACCCCAGTGTTTTTTTTCTTCTTCTTTCAACTATATATTTTTCAGGGGTAACACGTAACAGTCATGAAAGAACTTGCTCAGCGCTGATGAGATTGCAGAAAATTTAGTTGGTTGTATATATGTGTTGTTAGTAAATCTAATCTGAAGAGTAAGGCCACAGTTTCATTCAGAAATTCACACAGAATCAATCTTCTACCCATGTCAGTCAGTTTTGATAGGATCAGGCATATCCCATAAGTTACTTTTTTATTTATCTTTAAACCTTCTCAACACAAGTTTGTATTTAAAAGTGATGCTTATTTTTCAAAGCAATAGATTAATCAAATGGCAAAATGAGTCAGAGTAGAAAATCCCTGTCTGTGGAGAACACATTCACCTTCCACAAAAAGGCCTGGAATCAAACTGTTGCTAACTATTACACCATCACACAGGCTTAATGGATTGTAGTGTCAAGAGTAAATTCAAAGGCTTGTGTGTCAGTTCAAAAGGACATTTCTTTGAAGAGCTTCAAGGATGTCTTCCATGAGTGGCTATTTCCACACGGAAACAAGCTCCTGTTTGAGTCAGTGAAAAAGTGTCATTTACCGGAAACAGAAATAACTGAGTTTTATTGTTACATGTGTCCAGGACAGAAGCCAGGATGATTATTTATACTTACCTCAACACACCAAACTCCCTCCTCTGACATGGTAATCTATCAGTGTGGACACGTTCATGAGGTAAGTCAGCTGTGCCTTTGTGATCTGGAGCTCAGCTGATCGCCAAGAAAAGATGAGATGGAGGGATGGAGAGGGAGGTTGTTAGACTAATGGACAGAGAGACAAAGAGGCATCTGCTGAGATGACGATGAAAAGCGCTCAGAGTAAATCTGCAGAGGAAACTGTAATCTGCCTCAGACTTATCCAGGTGATCCTCATCCTTTTCTTTCAGCCATCGTTTCCTTTACTCACTTCATCTCTTCTCTGTCTTTAATTCTTGTATATTTTTCATATTTTTTTGTCTTTTGCCACTTGCCATTTTGTTTCCATTTATTATACACATTGCAGTCACTACCATTCTTTCCCCATTTAGATACATTTTTGTATCTTCAATTCTTCCTACACAGTAATAAACAGAACAGCAGCAACAGTCACAGCATCATTTACCCATATTAAAAAGTGAGCAGTGCACAAGAGAAAAAGCCAAATTACCAATAGTGACATTTTTATTATTTGTACAATAGAGACTTTAGTACATTATTCAAAACACTTCTTATATACTGAAAAAATGGTACGTCCCAAAGCCCAAAATGGCTCCAGTATAATTGCTGCACAGCATTTTTTCAATTTTATACATATATTATTTTTTTGTAAAAACGGTATCTTAAATAGTATGTACATATAGCGTCTGCAAAATGCGTTCTAAACACATGATATATATTATATGTACTTCAGCAATTACATTTCTCCGCATTAATACTCAAACTTAAAACTGGAAGGATTTCAACTTGCATGTGCAAATAAATAAAGAAATAAATAGTTCTGTTAAATCATCACTAAAATGTGTCCAACTTATAAACTCAACAGCGTTTTCTCTCCTCAGAGGTCAAAGTACTTTTTGTCACACAACAGAAGAAGCAGCATTCAAGTTGGGTAGGTGTAGGTACTGCAGAAAGCATGAGTACATTCACAATCAATATGAGTCATTTTAAATTGGGTTTCATTCACAGCTATTTACAGTGACGACTGTCCTCATTTGTTCAGCTCTTATGTAGTTTAAACACTTAGAAAATGACTGTTTTTATAGTCATATACATATATATAATATATATTTGTATAACACAAATTCACAATTACAGTAGAAATACATATTTTATACAGTTTTGGATAGTACATGTGTAGCTCTCCAAGTCATACTGTGCGTTATTCCATCCATAACTTTGTTATAAGTGTCGTTATAAAATATCACAATTTTTGAGCAAAGCTAAGGTATATCAATATATTTAGAAAGAATTACCTGAAACATGTAGTAAAAAATAATTATATTATCAAACCTTTTTTCTCTGTTCTCATCGCAATATCTTTGATATTTCAAACTCGAAATAGGGTTGGGTGGGTATCAGTGGTAAATCTCTTAACCATATGATTAAAGTGTGCCATTTTGTGTCCCTTACGCTGAATAAACAGAAATTTGATGCCAGTGTTAGGACAGCTGACACAAAATGGACACAGGCTGACACGGTGGTGTCAAGTAGAAAAAGCAAAGGACAGTGGAGGATTTTTTTTTCTCTTTTTTTTCGCTCTGGATGAAACAGATGTTAAACCAAACAGAACAAAACTCACTGCCATGAAAGGTCTTGAAGACGATTGTTGCATTTACACAATGACAGAAAATAAAGCTCTATGCTTTTTTTCTATTTTTCCCCCTCCTTCAGTGTTTCCTTCTGTCATATCAATACAAGCTATCAAGCATGACCATAACGTTCAGACTGCAACGGGTCCACCTTTAGCTCCAAAACTCCACAAGACATTTTATTTTATATATATTTTTTACATCGGAGTCTGTATTTCTCTATTTTTCTTCTTTTTTTCATGTCAAACTTTAATTATAATCCTACTCTTATCTACATTTATCAAAAAGATAAATCTAAATTTCCATCTACACCGTGTTATGAGCATCTTCTTGGATTACTGATGTTACACTAAGCATTTTAGTGTAACTAGGAACCCCATCAACCAATCGATCAATCAATCAATCAGTCAATCAATCAATCAACTACACTTCTTTTCTTTTTCTTTTTTTTTGTGAAGCACCATGTTATACGGGCTAGTGCAGATCAAAGTGCTTAACAGAGGATTCACATGTGACACAGATCAGATCTTTCCCTGATTGTCTAAAATAGAGAAAATCTGACCGAGTGCAGATTAACCCATCAAGACTCAAACACTTAGATTTTAATTACTCCTGTGGGTTTTCTTTCTTAGGTCCACACTTCAGCAGACTCTTGTAGCCTTCTGGATTTGAAGCTGGGACAACAGTTAAAAACAATCTCCTGACTCACAGAAGCCAAGCTCCCGCTCTCGCTATGCAATCATCAGATCTGAGCCACAAAGAAGAAAACACTCGTGTGTTGTGGGCTTGTGTGGCTATCACCACAGAATGGCAGAGGGTCGATATGGCACCGGTGATAGCTCTTAGTGCTGTGATACAGAGTCTTTCCAAGTGGAGAGAGGACAAAAAGCCACTATAGAACGTCAAGCTCCCAGTGATCAATGATATGAAAGCATGCTGCATCTTTTCAATACAACTCAAACATCAAAAAAGGGATGTGATAACAGTGAAAGAGAGGAGCTCAAAGATGGCACAGGTAATATTACGATCATCAGTGTTGAGTTTAGCTGGTTTCATGAGACAAATCGTACTCTAAAATTAGGCGAAATTACAAACAGGCCTTCACTGTGCAGAAGTACCCTCTCTGCACCATGGCATCAGTGTTGTGAGTGGGGCAACAGAAGTCTATGTATGTTTGCCCGTTGGTTCATGTGCATGGCAGTGTGTGTGTAAACATTAGCATGACTGGCTCGATAGATGGCACTGCAGGATAAGTTAGGCTCTGCGGAAAAGCTCAAGGGGCTGAGCCTCAGAAATATTGCTTTAGCTCTTTTCAGCACAGCTGTGCAAGCAACACCTTTAAAAACAGAAAGAAAACAAGTAGCAGTGATGAACTGTGAAAAGTGTTTTCTATACAGATAAAATAGTGATATACTTTAAAAATGTTACCATTTGGAGAAATGATTCCTGTGCATCAACAGGAGAATAATTTAGAATATAGTTTATCAACAATAATTCTATTCATCATAAACTTTTAGAGGTCTTTGTTCAGGCCCCTGGAGAGTGCAGCTATAGAAAGCTGAATCTATATATATGTACACAAGGCAGAAAGTCCTACGTTTTCCATTTCTGTACATGGGAGGCAATAGTATCTGCAGGGAATAACAAAAGAAATTGTGCACATGGCAGAAAGAAAAAAAAAGCCAAAACAATGAATAATAAATAATGGCTGAAGATTTAAAACAAAAAAAGTATCTAAAATAAAGACGATGGGTTGTGAACCATGTGCTACACAAAAACATTTTTTGAAAAGCAAAAATTGCACTGGAGAAGAGCAATAAATTTCCCTAAAGCTCTCACTAGTAAACAAAAACAAAATGATGACCAATCAGATGACTGCCTAATAACAAGCCAACCACCAAATCTAAACTGCAGCAACCCTGTAGGATCTCAGAGAGTCGAGTCCTCGGGGGTCCATCCACCCGTCGACCAGGTCCCTGATCGCCGGTAGGCAGAAGAGCCGATATGTTTTCTGTGGTACATTTGGCACGGGAATTTGCCTTTGTTCCAGCAATAGGCAAATGAATGTTTCTATATTCCCTCAAAAAGAAGTTTGAAAAAAAAAAAGGCAGCTTTTTTTCTTTTCCAGTTCCACAACTTGGTGGCGTGGGATGACGATGAGCAGAGAAGAGAAGCGTTGTTGTATTGATTTTTTTGTTTGTTAAAAAAAAAAAAAAAAAAAAAGCAACTTTTTTTGTTTTTTTTTTTTAGCGCGTGCTGCTGTCTCGCAGAACCACCAAGTCCACAGTCCGCTGGAAACTCTTCAGCAGAGAGACGGCTGTCTCATGCTCCATGTGTAAAAAACTATGTCCATTAGCCTGCAAGGCAAACATGCAGCACAGTCAACAGCGTGTGTGTGTGTGCATGTATGTATAGAGAGAGGTATGTGTGCTGCAGTATTTTTTCTTTTGTTTTTTTCCATACACATGTTTATGTGTTAGTGTTTGTGGAAGGATGGAGGGTCACTGCCATCACTATCTCAGTAACACATCACTGTTGGGGAAAAGAGAGAGAAGAGGAGGAGCTACACAGTCATGCTGTAGAAAGAGAAGGGGTAAAGACAAAAAAGGGCTTTTAGATGAGTTCATCCGACTAAACTGTACATCTGTGGAGAGAAGATGAAAGGGGAGGAACACATGAGAGGAAAGAGGCACAAAGGGGAGACGGGTTATTTCTGTCATAGCAAAAGTGCTGACGTATCAAGTTTGAGCTCTAAACACAATCCTTTTCTGTTTTTATTAATATTAGAGAATGAGAGGTGTGACCAATATACTACAATTTCTTACCACTTTTACAGGCAACACCATTTCCAAAAAGGGAGGGTACAAATAAAGTGTTTATTTGGTTAATCCTTAAAGTCTAAAATATCTTAAACTTTCTGCTCATTTGTGAGCCGTTGACTATATTTACTTCTGAGAAACTTTGCTTTTTCATGAATGCTCTTTCTGTACCTTGTCATTTCATTAACCTCTTGACAAACCTAACATTAATCTAAATGTACGAAAGCAGTACTGGTTTCACAAAAAATATGAATACGTCTTGCTTTGGGAATCTGAAATGGTATCTACATTCCTTTGTGAATAATATCTATCTATCTATCTATCTATCTATCTATCTATCTATCTATCTATCTATCTATCTGTGCATTATATTTTATGCATCTGCATTTTATGTTCAGTTCTTCGCACATCCCTAAACGTCTTTCAATCAAAATGCTTCATGATAATAATGGATATCAAATCTGTCAGTATTATTCTGTAGCATCAGATTAGTTGACTGAATTACCACCATTGTAGCTTCACACGAGTTACAGTCACTTATGACTGTAATATATGTGTGTCTATTGCTATTGACTAAATACAAATAAATGTAGCAGAGAATCATGCCAAATTTCTGAATAATATAAACACAAGATGTGTAATATACAACGGGGGGGAAGTTAAGCTTTCTACACTCATCCTCAGTACAAATAAAGCCAACACATGAAAACATGAGCTGAACAATGATCAGCATTGCGGCTTATCTGGGACTTTGTGCATCAGCTGGGAGGCCTTAGTAACACGATGTCAAGATAAACATGCTTTTAAGGTGAATGCTAGGACTTGTCTTTCCTGCTGAATGTCCTGCATCACTATTTAAAGACGATGGGAATGGTTGGGAGAGAATGAGGAGGAGTGGGGGTGTTTGTGTTTCCATGAGTGTGTTACCTTCAGTATCTTGTCTCCGGGCTGCAGGGCAGAGGCTGCGGGCCCATCATGCTGTACCCTAGTAACAAAGATACCCTATAAGTCAAAATGATACACCGTTAGGACAACACAGGGACACGATGGTTTAGAATCTTTGCCTTTCTCATTCTCATCTCAGTACCCCCGCCCCCAAAACAAATCACATTTCTGCCAAAATTATATGGCAAGTCAACCAATCTTTTCAACAATTTCTTTGTTTTAAATTTGGAGAGGCATGCAAAGGATGCAAATATGCTATTGACAATGAAACTGCGAGTTGCTGATAAATATAGCACTTCAGTAGTTGTGCTTTGTTGTGTTGCATTCGTTATCTTCAAATTTCTAATGCCTGAGTTATACATTCCTCCCAAAAGACATGTCAAAATGGGTTTTCAGCTATTCATATAGATATGGATTTGTACAGATATGAGTTCAGAGAGAGAGAAAATTAGGAATAGATCAAATATATAAAGAATGCAGGAAGGAGTATAGATGTGAGATGACTTTTATCAAGAGGAAAGAAGTAGGGTGGGCAGAAGAGATTTCATCCCCTGTATTTTCCCTTAGTAACCCAAGGCAGAGATTGTAAAAACACCAACATCTTTTCACCAAGAGCTGAAAGATGTTTTCGAACACAGAAAGTGTGGGACAATGCAGTTGTGTCTTCATGGTTCAACAGGTGGCGTACATGTTGAACACACGGGAGTGAACTGAACAGATAAATGTGCCATATAAAAGTGACACCAGTTAACCAAGAACAGTACAATGTGGTAGTGATAGTGCAGCAGCAACTACGCACTACAGTCTGTGAGTGAATGCAGAAACAAACACATAAATCGCAGGTTTCAGAAGTGTGCATTCGAGGTATTAGTTCAGTTACTGCTTGCGGCAACATCGGCATTAATAGAGTGAGCCTCATATGCATCTATAGACAGGCTTATTTCTGTATTTCCACTTACATATTTAATTTCTTTTTTTTTTTTTTGCTTTTGGCAGTTTGTGTCATTCACAAAATGTTGAAGTTAAAACCAAGTCTTCTTTGATTTCATATGGAGCTCACTGCATATCACAAATCAGTTTGTAAGCAGCTGAAACAGCATAGTGTTAGTCACAGTTATTTCTACATTAAAACAGTTTCACACAAAGCTGCCACATCTGGCAAAAACCTTCCATCTTCAATATGCTCCTCCAATTGTAGTTAAAAAAAGAAAAAAAGAAAAACTTGTTTTTACACAAAAGGACAATTCTGAGAAAGCTTTTTGCAGTCTAGTGATAACATATAGAGTTGATAAATTAGTTATTAATGGCAGCTCAGTGTGCAACAGCACCATATGTAACAAACACACCAACAAAAAACTGGGTCTCCCAACATTCAAACCCCAAATTTAAGCAGAAAACCCTGTTTCCTTAAAACCCTCATTTAATGTTCCTTAGCTGGATCAGGGTTAAAAAAAAAGAGGAAAAAAAAAAGAAAGAACATAGTTCTGATAACACAAGGATGGAGCTACAATTTGTACTTGCTGAGGCCTAAATCCACATTTTCACTTAGTCCTTGTGGCTAAGCTTACATGTTAGATAGTCATTTCATATATTTTAGAGTTCAGTGAATAAAAAATGCGCCGATCAACAAGATCAGGAAACGCTGCTCTGAGAAGTACATTTTGCATTACGTTCAAGAAATTTTTCGAACAGAAAAAGAAAATTATAACTGGAAAAAAAAAAAAAGAAAGAAAAAAATGACATAGAACACAACTAAAATGCAGTATATGCCCAGCCAATGCATGTGCTCACGAACTATATGTAAGTGTTGCATGTGTTGTTGGTTCCTTGTGGATATTATAATCCACAAAAGCAAATTACTAACCAGCCACCAAGGGGAGCCACAATCTAGTGAAACAGTTCTGGCTGTAGTTGGCTTGGAAGGATCAAAACCATAGATGTATAATTCAGTAGTCAAGCTGTTTTCAAACAGAGTCCTTTTTAACTATTCAGGCGTTGAGTCAGTTTAGCCTTAAAACTGATACAGTCTTCTTTTGACTAAAATAGTCACAGACGTATCTGTGCAAAGAGCCCAAACAACCCAGATACGGTTTCAGAAATAGGTCACAAAAGATGATCAAACTATATTCAAATGCAGCTCTTAGATAAAATTAGTCACAAATTGAGGCATGTACCCAAAATACATGAGTTTTATTGTATTTCTTATTATTTTGAATCCTTCATGCTTCACATGAGGGTGGAACCTCCACAAAAGAGAGACAGACGAGGAAACAGAAGAACAGAAGCTTCTGCTTTGTGGTGGTACTATCTCTTTGACAGATGTCAAAAATCATCCCTCTGGACCCTGTGGGTCCATATGGATGACTTCTGTGCTGTAGATGTTGTCCTTTTCACTCCAGAACGGTTATACCATACATACTGCAAGTTCATGACTCTGTGGAAATGCTGACATGAGCTGACATCGCTGGAGAAACCCAGAAGATCAGCAGTGACTGACAGGCAATGTTAAGCATTCACAGTGAGGTTGGCAAAAGCTCCAGTATGTATAGTTTCAATAAACGCTAAAGTCAAATGAGGTAAATCATTCTATACTGACAAACTGGTAAATAAGGTATGTTCTTCTTAATCAATACCTCGGCCCACACATACTGTCAGTATACTGTAATCACTTGAAAAAAATCAACAGCATCCTTTGAGGAACTGTTCATCTGCATTGACTCCCTTTTCTGCCTGTGTAACAGCGTATTAATAATGTACAAACTGCAGCTGGTGGAGGCCTTATGGATACAAGTCGTGAAGGGAATGATAAAATAACTGCAAGCGTCAGCAACTGTATCACCAGTTGTCTGCGTAAAAAAAAAAAAAGATGAATTGACAGTTTCAGTGCGATCTGTCTAATTCCCAACTTGAATAAACTTTGCAGTTTGTCACAGAGGCTGAATGTTTGAAGAATTCTTTTTCTTGTGGGCTT
This sequence comes from Salarias fasciatus, assembly GCF_902148845.1. Lineage (NCBI taxonomy): Eukaryota > Metazoa > Chordata > Actinopteri > Blenniiformes > Blenniidae > Salarias > Salarias fasciatus. The sequence goes on along the minus strand of NC_043766.1, from coordinate 7,122,363 downwards.
TCCATTTATAGACGCCTGTCTCATCAGCAACTAAGAATAACAGTCAGTAAAGTCTGTCATACCTCCCCATCCCCAGATCAAAGTGTTGAACATCTAAAATCACCCACGGTGTCCCAGAACTAAGCAGAGCTTCTTAAAATAGCAGTCAGAGCTCGGTGAGCAGGCTTGCTCTTTTAGACTGAATGTAGCGGCGTGTTTCTAGGACAGACAGCCATGTGCAGCAAGCCTGAGGGAGCTGCAACCCCAACAGGCTATCAATACAGGCACTCACCGACATGGCCAGTCAAACTCAGGAGCAGAAATGAGACTACTGCCATGTGTTGAAATGCATGTTCATGTCGGTGCAGACGTCTAGGTTTATCGTGCTTAATACATGTTTCAGACACAGAAAATTTAAAAGCTGGTTGTGCGAGGCTATGAAAAGCCTGAAAGTGATATGTCATATTCAAGTATCATATTGATCAAAAGAGGCAGACCAATAGCTTACCATATATAGATATGATTACTCTTGCATACCCCAGAATATGTGGATCCATGCAGGGTGTGATTAAATAAAGAGTATTATTGTTACCTCTTGGCTTTGAAGATCCACATATATTAAAATATATTTCTGATCTTAAAATAATTACAGTAGGGCTTTATTTTGAAAGTTGTGATCGGGTGAAATACACTGCATCCATTGCACCTGTTGCAAGCATGATGTTGCATTATAAACTCAGATTATAATTTCAATTCCCTCTTTCTTTTTATTTTTCATGGCATGCAGTTCACAGTCGTGTTTTCATGAAATAAACATTGATTTATCCTCCGTTTTTTTTTTAAATCATGATTTATATTTAAATAATTATCAAAAGGGATGCTAACATCACAGACTCAAAGTTAACCAGGTGAACTGCTGCCCCACAGACAGATCGACAGAGAGACAGACAGATAGATAGATAGAGAAGGCACTGCGGTAGCGAGCAGCAGTTTCCATGGCAACTCTGAGGTAAAGCCGGGGAGGCTGTGATTGGCTGGTGGGCCGGGTCAGGTCGTACCATGTCGGAGGGTTTGAAGGGGTTCCCCTGGCCGCTGATGCCGCCAGATATACTGAAACCAAGACCAGGGTTCTTCTCTATTCTCACACACAACTACAGAGAGAGAAGGGAGAGGGAAAAAAAGAACAGAAAAAAGAAGGAAGAAAGACAACTGAAAGTGAAACATGAAAATCGTGAAAATCACTGCGCAAACACAAAAACAACACGTGGACGAGTGCTTTCCTGTGATGTGCAACACACTTTGGCAGTTATATTGGAGGTCGTCAGCTTTTGGCAGCAAACAATTGAGCAACAATTATTACTGCTTTTTTGTGTGTGTTTGATTAGTTAATGCAGGCAGGCAAAAAAATTCGCTGGTAATGATAGAAATGACCTTACATGTCCTTCTGTGGTGGAACAATGATGCAAATAAGTTAAACTCATTAAACAGTGATGACATCTCTGACTTTGTTGAGATTACCAGCAGGCTTTGTGAATTGTATTTTGACAACTTATGTCTCTGATATTTTGTCTCAGTATTATTATTATAAATCTTTGTCCCATCCAATCTAAAGCCACCTTGTCGTCATCAAATGACATACAGTAGGTCTTCAGACTAAGAATTTTAGTTTTCCTCTGTTTACACCTACACTGAATGATTTTATTTCATTTTACTGCTGCTATAATGTCTTCCACCAACACGTCAAACTTCGTGGCATCAGATTTGAGTATGTGCTCCATCCTATCGCTCAGTGTTTGCTTGTGACGTTAGTCATGGTCTTATTCTTAGTTGTTCATCTACAAAGTGCAAATAAAACTAAAATAGCAATCTATTTATATGAACAGGATCTCATTAAATCTGGGCTGTTTGTTTGTTGTCTTTCATGATTCCATGAATCAATAAGAAGAAGCCAATATGCAGTAGCACGATGGCTTACAGTTGCTGTTTTTGCAGGATCAATGCATGTATTGCAGCAAATGAAAGACATGAGGTTGAATTAATCATACGTTAATGTTGATTTAAATATTTTTTTAAGACGGTTTCTCTCTAAAGTCTAAATTTACATTGAGGAATGTTTTTTGTATATCAAGGATTGGTTTGTGATTGTAAGTCAGGTTTCGGTATTTTTTAAGAAAGTCATAAAATGTTGGGAGCTGCACCAATATTATGTTCAGTTTGTGTGACTAAATGGGATTACAGCAAAAAAAAAAAAAAGTGATTTACAACCTAGTGATTACAGTATTAGTTTTTTTGTTTGTTTTTTTTAAAGCATATTTTTAAACAGACCTCCAATATAACCTGTGATGTGGCTGCAGCAGGCTGACAGATGGAACAACAGACAGACAGACAAACAGACAGAGACACAAACAGAGAGACAGACAGACAGACAGACAGACAGACAGACAGGTACCTGCTCCTGGAAACCATCCGTGCTCTTCTGGCCTTTAGTCTGAAGGAGGCAGCGGGCGCTCTGAGGCCTTGGGTTGGTGTGGGTGGTCATCACAACCTGGTTACTGTGGACCATGCCCTGGTTGCCATGATACTGTGGGTTTGTGGCAGGCAGGGCGGGCTGATGGGAGGAGTGGGAAGTATGGGGGTTGCCATGATACTGGGGCTGGTTTCCAGATGGGGACAGGGCCATGGGCAGACCAGAACTTGGGTAAGCCTGGCCAGGGTTAGGATGGCCTGTACAGAGTGAAAAAGAGGCTGCTAGCTGCTGAAGTTGAAGCTACATAATCATTTATTGTTCACATAGTTTTGGTGTGAAATATGATACATTTTATGCTTCTTTTTTTTTTTTTTTTTTTTTTTGAATTGATATTCATACATTTATGTGCATGCGGCATGTGATTTGTCAGGTGAGAGACAAGTAGCAAGTAGCCCAGTATACTTTGGTCAGATATCAAGTAGCACTTTGTGGTAGGTGTAGGACTTCCTGATCAACAATATTTGTATTTGTTCGGTTACAAACCTGGAATGAGTACTAAGTAATATTAAGTAATCAACTGATGGATGAGCAAACCAATCAACCAAAACACAAAACAAACTTGTTGTGTGATTTGTTAAAATGTAAAAAAAAAAAAAAAAAAAAAAAAAAAGCCCAAAATTTACTACTAATTGCTAATAAATCTGTACATGCATAAAAGGATACAACTGCTTGTTGTCATTCTTCTTTACCTTGAGACATGTTGCCTTGGTACTGGCCTACAGCGGGTACTACAGACAGGGGCATCCCTGGTTGGTATTGACCCCCCTTGTTCACCATCCCGTCGTAGCCCTGCTGCACAACCACACGATGAGGCGTAGTGGCCGAGGAGGAGGAAGAGGAGGTGACGATCATGGTGTTGTGTGATTGGTGGGAAGGATTGTGTGAATGTGCACTCTGTGGAACGATGAGGAGATTATTCTGTTTCTGTTGTTAGTTTTCTTTTCTTTTTTTTTTTTTTTTTTAAATTTACTTTTGTTAGTCCAGGTCTTGACATTGTAATTTTGAAAAGATGTCTCTAAATAAATAAGAGCCCCCAAAATACCAAAGTAGGTTAGAAGAAGAGGTGAGATGGACAATAGCTGTCACCTTTTTCATGAGGTTGTCAGGTGGAACATCCCTCCTGCCAAGAGAGTACGGAGCCCATTGGTTGCTCCCTGATAATCCCTCCTGGTCGTTGTCCAGCATGGCAGCCTGCTGGGATGGGGTCTAAAAGAGGATGAGACAGAGAGAAAGAAAGCGACTGTTACCAAAACACAAATTGGGCTTTGTCTTTTGTCTGTCTGCTTGGGTTTCATTTTTCTGCCAGAGTCTGTCATTTTTAGTTGTGAACAAGTTCTTCTGATAACAAGATTTAAAAAAAACTCGGATCAAGATCAGTTAAGTTATCAATTTCACTGTGGATATTGAAAACTCAACTATAAAAGAAAAACACTGAACATCAGTTTGGGTTTGCTTTGTGTTCACACCAGCATGTATTGAAAATTATATTTTTTTCCTCCAATTTTGATATTCTGATCTGTCCCAAATAACTGTTAAACAAATATTGCCGGAGTTCCTTCCACATTATATTTGCATGATGTCTCTTGCCATAAAACACTGACAATAATCTGATGAACCATTTTGCATTTCCACAGAAACATGTAGGTTTATCTAATCAAGCATCACTCTAACATGCATTTTATGGAGCCCTTGACTGACAGAAGCAAACAAAGATCATATTATGTACAAAAAATGCAAGACAATGTTGGTAACATCCATAAAAACACAACAGAATGATTTTCAAGTGCGTAAAATGTACATAAAGACAAAACAGAAGCAGATTTGCTGCAAGTATAGCAGTTCTGATTGAAATCATAGCCATTGAGAGATTTATTTACACTGGTTTGTACTCTGTTTGCTTGAAAGTGAACTTGGTTTTACCCCTTCATCTTTTTCTGTTATTTTGGTGTGGGTCAAAGTTTGTATGGCAGAATTCAAACAAATGCGACATTAACAAAATTTGAAAGTTTAAAAAATAAGACTTACCCGACTCATTTAATTGACTCACAATGTAAATAAGGTAGTTAAACTAAATTAAACTATTACACAGCAAACATCTGAGTAATTCAGATGTTACATCTGAGTTCACGGTATTCGCAGTTTGATGGTTCCTAAGACTGCAGTTCGTTGCAATTTCCCATGTATGCGGTAATAACAGCAGTACAAGGGATCCATTGTTCTTATCGGTATACTCACAGTGTTAGCAGACGGAGGAGGAGGTAGTGGCAGCCAGCGGCCAGCAGGGGGCTCATGCTTAGTGTTATTGTAAAGGTTAAAGTTCAAAGTGCTGCTGCGCCCCTGGCCGTGACCCCCGCCCTGACAGAGCATGCCCAGCGTGAGCGTGTTGTGCTTTAGGACACCACTCTGATTGGAGAAGACAACATCACACGACATGGGTGAATGTGGAGGGAAGGGAGGCGGAGCCAATACAGCGGGCTGCAGCGTGGCGACAACACACTGTGAGCTCCACAACCAAAGAAACAAACAAACAAACAAAGAAACACACAAACAATAACACTGTTCAAACAACAACAACAACAACAACAACAACAACAACAGTGCATAATTGCTAAAAGCACAGAGAAATGTTAGCTCGTGATTGGAAAATACACATAGAACATTGTGTCATACAAGCAACAAGTGGATCACTTCATTCCAAGATTAGTCTGTTAATTATAAGATTAGTTATCTTCTAACATGTATGGCTGTTTCAATAGACAATTCAAAGCCCTGAATAAAAACCCGTATTATTATGACATATTTCACTTATGTAAAGGGAATGATGACATCCAATGCTGCAACACCACTAATACCAAAAAAATTATAGTTCAGTAGTATGAATGTTTTTTTGCACCATATAATGTGGTAAATATCAATGCCTTTTTTTTTTTTTTTTAAATTTCACATTTTATTTAAGGACATATTTTTCTTATCGTTCTTGTTTCTTTTTGATTATGATATATAACTTGCGGATCACACCTCCTTCCAACCAGGTCTGATTGTTCTAACTGATGAAAAAATTGCTTTAAATAATTACATTGACATTTTGGAATATTTATTAACTTGATTTTTCAGTGAAAGGTGACAGAACCAGGAGCATTCTCATGTCTGAGCAGTAAACATGAAGTTGGAAGAAAGACAAAAAAAAAAAACAAAAAACTAATGACATGGACGACTCTGCCTTTGTCTAAAGAAAAAATATAAAGTGTTTACAAGCCACTTTAAAACAATGTATTCAAATTCAATGTATTTTTTTTTGTCTGATCAATTGAAAAGTAAAATACTTTCTTCTCATAAAAGTTAAGTACATCTTGCTGTATTAAAAAAAGCAAATATTGACTGGAGCCTGTTACTTTTATAAAATGTTTATACAGACCAGGCTTTTCACGTACTGTTCCTCAAATATGGCACTTCTCATTGGATTAGTTCTGAGATGTTTACAACAAGTTTTTTAAATAAAGATAAAATGTTGATTGCCAAGCATTCAATATGGACATGTGGAGTTATGTTTCAAGAGTGGACTTAAAATAAAGGCTGTATCATAAAATAAAATGTCTTATAATGTTGGTTTCAGGCACTAAAGAGACTTAAAACTGAATGTGGTTATACAAAACGATTAAGATGTTTTACCGCTGTTATTCAGTAGTGAGTGTGGTCGGCTAGGCACAGTGACAGTGTGGAGTGGACACATGCAGCCGGACACAAATCTGGTCAACCTTACAACACAGACTTAGACAGATACAGACAGGGAGGGCCTCTAAATGCTATACCTGAATGTGTGTGTCTGTGTATTTACGTGTGTTTTTCTGTACTTTTTGACTGTCTGCTATGCACTGACGTACCCGGTCCAATCGCTTGGCCTCGATGTGCCTGAGTAGCTGTTGCCTCCAATCAGCAGGCATCTTTGAGGTGATGTCTTCAGGTTTCTGTGGGACGACTGGTCTTACTTTAATGGTGTCATCAGGTGCTTTCTCAGGGCAGGTTGCAAGGGCGTAGTCCGGAGGCATTTTTTCCAGCAGAGCAGCCATTGTAGGACGAGCAGACACTGGGCGGGCCTAAACACAAGAGGAAAGAGGTGTGAACATACAATAACAGACAAGTCAGTGAGCACATTTATTAGCTGTAATGCAACAACTTTCCTGGAAATCTGGTGGAGATGAAAGCAGAGGTAAAATATGTAGTGATTTATTTCTTCCTTTTTTGTCTTTTTTTCATTCAAACTGACCTTCCAAGAACAAAAAAACAGCATAAATGTCAATATTGTTCATCTAATGGACAAATAAAACATGCAAAGACTTAAGTCTTTGATCTCAATTTTTGAGCAAGAAGGAAAAATCATGCTGGGAGCTCCCCATGCTGGCAAGCCCCCATAAATAAAAACCATTTTTATACAGGATTTTTCTGATGTTTACTAAATTTTCCTTTGCCTTCCAAAAAATATAACAGTTATAATATAAAAGGAGTTAATTAAGCTCATTGTCTTCAGCTGTGATGGCTGGGCTCTCTATAGACATACTGACAAGCAGTGCAATGTTATGAGTTGAAAAATGAAAGTACCACTGCATGTAGTGAATTAGCAGTCTAATGTTGAATGTAAACATATTATCCATCCATCCATCCATCCATCCATCCATCCATGCATCCATCCATCCATTCATCCATCCATCTATGGATGGATGGATACTATCTTACATCTTACATCCTAGATGCATTACTTGCATCCTAGAGCTTGCAAATCAGCCTGAAGTGCATGTGATGCTGACTGAATGTTATTAGTTTAGAAGGTACTTAGAAAGTTCAGGACTAATGTGACTTTTGCTTGATTAGTGGACAATTCAACAAAGTGTACAATTGTGCACAATAAATCCAGCAGTTGTTTGCATATTGCAGTTCAAGCAAGTGTGGTGTACAGAGCAATGAGACTGGAAACATTTATACAAATTTGGACGTGGAAGCAGCTACTGAGAAGCACAATAGCTAGCAGTTCCATTTTATATGAAACAAGAGAATGGTAGCACAAAGAGGAAAGACTGCAGTAAATGCTTACACTTGGCTTTCTTCGGGTGCCCTGCTTCCTCATGCTGAAAGGTGCAAGATGAAGTGCTTCGTGCATCTCATCAGTATGCTGCTGGACACCTCCTGTGACTATTTTGGGAAAGTCTGACTTAAGGCAATCCCAGAACATCCTGATGGGGATTATTTATGGACATGGGATTGCCTTAGGATCTGGAATATCTCTGAGGCTAAGGGCACCTGCACCACTCTGTTCAGTCTACTATTAGGAAAAATGTAGAGCTGAACAATGGGTGGGAAATGGAAAAATTGAAAAAGCTATCATGTTGAATTTTATCTGTCACGGTATCTTTTTTAGAAAACAAAATCAACTGAAAGTTTTTCTTGAAAAGACAGTGGCTACACTAAAGATAAACCTAACTTCTGCAGAGGAATTTCAAGGAGTCTTCAAAGTCAAAGTTGCTCTGTGACATTGTGACATTTTGAGGAAACAGCAAATGCTGCCATTTTTGAAAAATGCCTGTCATCCAGAAATAGAGCACTGTTTCTAATATCTTCTGTTTACACTTGTTTGTTTTAAGCTATTGTTGTGCCAACATTAAACTGACGTTTGATATATATTAAAAAATGAATATCCTATGTATAATATTGTGAGTGCAATCTACACTAAATTACTTTGAACAACAAAGGGCTTGAATGAATAAATGTTTTGCTTACACATTTCAAGTGGTTATAATTGCCTTGAAAGTAACGTGTAGCAAGTAATGAATGAGTTAAATTAAAGGGACACTTCAACATTTTGGCAAATTGGCCCATTTAGCGCAATTCCTTAGTCATTTCAAACAGCATACTTACTTTTTTTGTGAGGGCGAGCTACTGTTTATTCAGAGGTGAGTTGGGGAAGGGCTTCGCAGCGGACACAATGGAAGTGGATGGTATTTTTGGTTCCCCTCGTCAAACTCATCAAATACAAAATCCAACATCCCCAAAACACTTTGGTGGACACGTTATAATCCGCACATTCACTACGCTGTGGAACACCAACAAATAATATTGTAGCATTACGACACTGAAGTAAATACTGGGAACTACTTTTTCTTTTGAAATCACTACGCCCAGATGCCATGTTTAGTAAGTAGTTCCGGCTTAGCAATCTTCACATAAACAACTCAATCTGGTAATTTTGCATTAATATTTAAAAAATACCATTCACTTCCATTGTGTCCGTCCCGAAAACCTTCCCCGACTCACCTCTGGATAAACAACAGCTAGCCCTCACAAAAAAAGTAAGCATGCTGCTCGAAATGACTAAGGAATTGCGCTTAATGGGCCAATTTGCCAAATTGTTTAAGTATCCCTTTAAAGCTATAGTATGTAACTTCGGTCAAACTCTATCGTAATTCTGCGTTCTTACAACAATAAAGCCGGCGCTTCCACATGACGTACGCCCAGGTGTCCAGGTGTCCCCCCCCTCCCACTCTCCCCCCAACCGCTGCTACGGTGATTTGCGTTTCCACAGCACGAATCACCACTGGAAACGATTTTTATTCTGTGTGAATAAGGACAGCTGGTGAAAAAAAGATGGACTCTTCCAAAGAGGTAATTATTGTTTTCTTTTTTTGCCACAGAAACACAAATAGCTTATTAGAAACGGGAGACAAGGTGCCTGCTCCGTCGGTCACTTTCCTTCTTTGCCAGTAATCCTTCTGCCGACCGTCCAGGCTTTTTTTGGTGGTAGGATCCACTTCAGGACTCTTTCTCGGCCGTAGCTCTGCCTGTTGCTATGAAACCCTCCGCGTGTCCTCCCCCTCCCTTCTTGTTGTGACGTAAAATGCGTAATTTCCTGCGCGCCAGCGCTTGAATGTTGTCAAAGCAAGCAAAGCAAGAATTATATATATTGAAAAATCCCGCGAGATGTTAGAAGAGCCGATTGGCTTAATCTGCATTTTGTCATCTCCACTAGTAGTGGCTTGGCTAAAACGGACATTCATAGACATTTAAAGTTACGCACTATAACTTTAAACCACAGCTTTAACGTAATCTAAATCAGGAACTCTTGTGAGAAACATGTTAGTATACCTGAGATGCTCCGTAGGTCTCAGTGCTATAGCTCCTGGCAGACAAAGGGCGACGTTGAGTCAGGCTCTTCGTAGGATAACCAATCATGGGCTTTTTTTGCTCCTGGTAAGTGGGATAGTCGTCATCGTAGCGGCCATTTCTCTTGTTGTGCATCATCTGACTCTGGCTGTCAGCCATGTTGGCGCCGCCTGTTTGATCCATTGGGGATGAGTAGGCAAGAGCCCGAGCGTAATGAGGGGGGTCTGCCTGAAGATACGAGATGCGAAAAGGAGCTTCTTCATTATTAACAAAATTACATGTTAGACTATATGAAAGAACACTCCAAGAATCATCCATTTGTCTGTCCAACCATTCATCCATTCTTCTATCCATCCATCCATTCATCCATCCATCCATCCATCTTCTATGATGCGTTGTACTGTTCAGGGTCAGTCAATCCCTAACCATGTCCAAAGGCAGGACACAGCCTGGGCTGAGGTCTAACTTTTACCACACCATACAGTAAAGATAGACAGCACTATGCTTTATACACTTCTAAGCCTACAAACATGAAAAATAGCCCCAAAAACATGAAATATATGTACTGATATGTAACGGACAGAGGGCAAATCCACATATTTTAATTTTATCTCACTGTTCGGCACCACCCGCTTTTTTTTCATCACAGAAAGTGGTAAATTGTTTTTCACATAAATGAAATAGCAACTCCCTTTTGAAATCTGCTAGGTTTCTGAAAAAAATATATAAATTAATACATATAATTAAAAATGTACCATGTACTACCCTACCTGTTGTCTGTATTGAGCTTCCTGCAGAGCCTCCTGCTGGGCTTCATGGACTCGGCGAAACAAAGCAAGCTCGGTGGAGCTCACCAATGAATCAGCTCTCCTAAGAAATCCTGGCCTGGAGCGCTGTGTTGGGATTGGCTGCTGCTGTTGCTGGTTGGGTGGGCCATCCTGACCAATTGGTGATTGTGGGAAAGAAAACATCTCCAGTGGTGGATACGCACGATACCGTGGGCTCACAAGCTCCTTGGGTAATGTCTTCCCTGGTTGATTTATATACTCCAAAACCTTCGATGAATGGTTGACATAATCTGGTGTGTTGGGGAACGGGGGAGGTACTCTGCGATCGATGGTTACCTGATTGGTTAGAGTTGGAGATAAATGTTAGGCACAGTAAAGTTTTCAAGCATGCTATTGTCATACATAGTGTCCAAGAGATGGGTGCTTCCATTTGTTTACCATATTCACTCCCAAATGTAATTTATGAGAAATAACAATATCGCCTATAAATTGCTACAAATACTTTTTGTTTGGCTCTGTCACTGATCAAAAACTTCAGCCAACCTGGGGGTTGTAGTTCTGGTCAAAGTGGTAGGCCTTTTGTGGGATGGCAGGTTTCTGGTGGTTCTGGTTACCAACTCCATGTCCTGGGAAGCCCAACTCATCGTCCAACATTGGGGCAGACTGCGACCGCGACATGTTGGTCTGCTCCATAGAACCAGGAAGCTCTTGACGGTCCAAACTAGTCTGCTGCTCAATGGATGAACTATAGCTGTCCATGGGAATACTGAACACAGAGATAAGAATATTTGAAAAAAAATAGACAATCTTCCAAAATGTGCAAGAAAACTTTATATCACATCATGACAATATATATTGAAAATGGTAGGTGAAGAAAACCCACCTGTAGACTTTGTAGGAGCCAATATCAATCTCATCTATGCTCTGTGACTTCTTGAACTTTGATCTTGTCTCTTTCATCATGGGGGACAGGCGGTCTGAGCTTTTACTCATCACCACGGTCACCTTGTTTCCTCCACTGACAGTGAGCTGATCCTTCCTGTTTGGCTCTCCCTTGTTGTTGTGATACGTCCAGCTGCCAGGCAAAGGCCCTGTGCCTTCCTCCAACCTTGCATCAAAACAAACAAAAATAAAATGCAGACAATGTTTCCATAGTGTTGAATAGTACTATAATAATGTAAGCTTTTACAACAGGCAAAGCTACATCTGTATTTTTGTGGCAAAGTGAAAAAGTATCATTATGACCTACTTATAAGACTGAGCCATTTCATTTCTGCACAGTTATTTATCCCTATTTAACAATTAATGAAATAGGCTGTGAAATTCAGAGGTCTGGAAGTAGCTTATTGTCTGAAATAATGAGAGAAGAAGTCAATAATTTGTAGAACCAAAAAAATACTTTTATTTCCCTACTACAAATAAAAATGTTTGATTAATAAATTGACAATAGATAATCTACAGCACTTACAGCACTTATCAGTGACATTACAAAGTTGGTAGATTTCTGGCAATTTTGAAGTAAGTGCTACAATTAGCACAGGCACAATAGGAAATCATTGCCATTTATACTGTATTTTCTTTTAAATTAATCTTCTTTTTTGTGCAGAACTGTCACCATCAATGCCATCAGGTCAAGTATGATAACTTACTTATACTCCCAGTTGTTACGGTCCCAGGGCCCTATACTAGGTCTGTGTGCACTGCATGGATATCTGCTGAGTTTTGTGGAACATAATCAAACGCTTAAGAATGATACCATGTCCATGCCTTTGTCTGTCTTCCTGCACTTTGATTTTGTCAGTCAGCTTCCTGATTTTGAAGAAAACTACTTGTAGCCTTTTGTCAAAAAGAGAAGAATTCTGAACCAGTATTTTGCTGGGCTCTTGTATCCTACTGCTGTAAAGCTCACACCACTCTCTGCAGCTGCGTGCTTTGTAAAGCTTGTTGGTCAATTCCACTTGGTCACATTCAGAATATCAGGGTAAGTGTGATGATGGTGGAGAGGAGAAAATAACTGGGGCAATAGAGGCAGCAACCAGTCTTCAAGTTTCTTTCATAATGATGTTCAAAGCCTCAACATAGGCCCTCATCAAGCAGCAGTAGGAAGAACACTTTCGATCACGGCTTAAAACCGTTTATATTAGACTTTGTGGCTATGGCAGCTTTGTGGGCTTTGGCTGAGAGGGTGTTTAGTCTCACAGGTGAACTGACAAGAGGCAGTGAAAACAGAACAAGGGTCACAATAACATGCAATGCATTCCTCAAAATATGAATCGTTCATGAACCGTTCATCATGAACCGTTACACTTTAAAGGTACTTGTTCCAAAGATGAAACATGCTGCTTATGTTGCACCCAGCGAGCAGAAGAAACTATGCTTAAGCAGTCACTCTTCTAGTGTTGAAACTGCAGAACTTGTAGCTGCATTTCATAGTAGTATCAATCATCACAAAATATGTCAGACATGTAGATATTTTCTTTATTTTGCATAAATCCTCAATGACAAACATTTTATTCATTTCAAGTTATTTTCATAATACATCCCTGCATGCTAGTTGAGTTAACTAAAATGACTGAGCAATATAAAATTTTTGCTGGTGACAGGAGAATGTCAGGGCTATTGAAAAGGCGAACCTGCTTGAACTGAATATTTTTTTAAATGCCCTGAATGCTAGGAATCACTTTGAAACCAATGTGGGCCTTGCTCATAGCCATTGGAGTGTCAGCTTTGAACAGCAGAAAGAGCTGTTTTGCCTGCACAAGCAGTTAGAAAAAGAGAAGGAACTGGAGTCGCACAGGCTCAGACAGCAAGATGATTTGGATAAAGCATTGTTGCTAGAAAAATTGAGACAGTGAGTTCAAATGGGGAAGCCAGCTATGGAGAGTGAAAATAATAAATTGAAAGAGACTTGTAAGCTTTGTGAAATGAAAAATGAGTTGGGATCAGGTAGCGACCATGCTTGGGATATTTTGAGTAGTATCCAGTTTAGTGTCTAGATTTCATAAACGTGAGATTGAAACATGTTTCTGCTTGTTTGAAGATGTAGCCAGAGCAAGCGGTTTGGCTGACTGTGAATGCACAATATTGGTGCAGTGTGTACAGACGGGGGTGAGCTCAGGATGCAAAAGCCACCTGAGCTCAGCCCCTCAGTACACACTGCAATAATATTGTGTATCAGTACTTTCGCATCATTGTCTGCATTAGGCAGTGGAATGTATGACTAAGTTAAAACTGATGAGGTAAAGGCAGATGAATTGCTTGCTGAGGCACAGAGACTGCATTTTAGAGCATGGAGAAAGGGTGAATAAAAGTAACATGAGTTATAATTTTGATGGCCTGTGTAAATTGATGGTACTAAAACTGTTTAATACTTGTCACCCGAGAGAATTTCCATCTAATGAGCAGAAGGTTAAGATGGCAACAGAAGCCACAGTATTAGCTGATATTGCTTGCTGACACACAGGTGAAGAACACCATGCTCCTTTTGAGTAGTCCCACAAGATGAAAATGACATCAAATAATTTGTGATCTTTTTTTTCTCCAGGAGGTTTCACAAACACCACATAAACTACTCTGTTAATCATGAAGACATGTTGGTCCTTGTGTGTTTGTTACAGCAGTTTGACATTTAAGAAGGGCTTGAGCCTGTGTTGTAGTATACAGACCACAGTCTTTTTTGACCTCCCTTCTCTGTCCCAACCAGAGGCTGGTGTGATAGTCCTTGTTCCTGCAGGCCTATTCTTTTATTCTTTTGACTTACGACACTTTAAAAGCAAAGAAAATATATAGTGGCTGTCAGCACTTTTGAAAACCAGCTTTCAGGCCATATAGAATAAGGATACTCACACATTTTGTAAATGGTTAAGTGAATATAAAGAGATAAATGTTTTTACTCCCCTCAGCTGCTTATAAAGCTACAAAAATTAGAAAATTATACAGTCACGTTTTAAGAAGCTGGATCTTCGAAACAAGCATGGATGGCCCTTCACTGGTTGATTGTCTTTTCACTGAATGAAGTCATAACTCAAAAAATATCTTAGACAAAATCAGCTCAAGCCGGAAAGGTTTCATAACAGAGGACAACAACACAATAGTTTCGAAACCTGGTACATGAACATCATATCCAAAGAGTAATGGGTTGTGTGAACCTTACAAAAACTTATATGATGACTTATAAAATTTGGTTGTTGTCAGGTTCTTTACAAAGCAACACACAGTTCAGTGGTCATTGTGGGAAATCAGAAGTCATTTACCTTGGGTCCAGGTCTTTGCGGTCAGGATTTGGACTGGAGGAGGGCGTCAGGTCGAGCTTAGAGGGAAAAGCCGTCCTGTCTTCCAGTGGGCTGGGAGTCCTTGTCCAGTTCTGCCATGGGTTTTGGGGAGGGTGTCCGGAGGATTGTGGGTCATTGTCAGGGGTGGATCGTTGGTTGCCATGATAGGGAAGTGTCTGTGTGTCCAGCTCCAGAGGGACTCCTACAATTCGCTCTTGCCTCAGGAGAGGGCGGCGGCCATGGGTTGACTGGCTACGAGGTTTGGAGCCCAGTGGTGGGTTTCCCTGACTTGCAGTTGATGACGGACCATCCAGAGGAGACTCTTCAGCATCAAACCCTGTGTTGTCATAGTGGGGGGCCTCAGCCCAATCGAATGGCTCGCTTAGGGGACGCCGATCCCCTCGCTGTTGCAGGGTTCCCGATGACGGGGGTTCTCTTTGAGACAGCAAGGGCTTGGAGTCAATGGGCTTGGGAAATGACTGGGCAATTCTATAGAAACAGAACATTTGAATTAGAAGTAGATAATGCTAATGTATTAAAATGTGTTGAATTCAGACCCAGACAACACATCTCTCTGAGTCATCAGTCAGGCAAACAACTGAGTTAGTTGTTGATTGTGGTTGTATGCCTTTAAGCACACTCACTGTCACTTCCAGTTTGGAAATAAAAAGTTTCATAATTACACAGTCAGCTGATTGAGATATGTATCTCACTCTGGTAAACTAAGGAGGTTCTACTCTGAACAGATCATGCAGCGCCAACAAAAAGAGACACACAATCACCAAACCACGCAATCATCATCATTTAACATATTAAGTATGCTTTGGAAGTCATCGGTCCATTCAAGATCAGGAATAAAATGCAAAATTCCTTCATAATAGAGCCCAGCTTCTTGCCTTGGAAAGACTGTGCTAACCTCTACTTCATCGTGTCACATTGACACGCTGACATTTCCGAATGTAAATAAAAACATTTTAAGGACACTGCAATTGTGCTGCAAGCAAATTGGTGGATCGTAGAGCTTTTGATTGCATTTTGTTTCAACCCCAGTAGCAACGATTCTGAATGACCAGAGAAGAACAGGACGGAAGCTGAGGGGAGGAGAGCTGAGTAACAGAAAACTGCAGCATCTTAACGAGCCTCTCTGACCTTGACAGAGCAAACACAGAGATGGGAGAAAAGAAGGAGAGGATGAATGCAGTGCCTGAACAGACGAGTGGAAAAATGATAGATGGAGAAGAAAGAAGTAGGGGTGGGAATTAGAAAAAGCAGTAGGGATGACAATTGAGGCAGAAGGACCAATAATGAAACTGAGCAATTGTACCTGTTGGTCCAGTGTGTCTGAGGGGCTTGGTCCTTGTTGGGGGCTGGCAGGGCAGGAGTGTGCGGGTGACCATGAGAGAGAGCGTGTGGGTGCGCGTTGGCAGGTGGGTTGGAAGACCCTGAGGAGCCCTGCGAGGGTGAGTAGTCAGAGTAGGTTGCAGAGGAGCCGCTGTGGTTCAAACAGTGCAGTTTATCCACCTCTTCATCGGTAGACTCTGAAAAGACAAAGACAGACAGACAGCTCTGTTCAGTAAAAATGTTGAATTGTCTTCTTTCAGACAACTGGTAGACTCCTGTTGGACAGCTTTAAATGTGAATATGCAAAAATTAAAATAAATAAATAAATGGACATAATTTTTGGATAAAGTTAGTTATTGGGGATGCTTGGCAATAACAACTAAGAGTAACAAAAGTAGGAGTGATGAAAATTAAAAGAAATGGTCTAAATATGAAAATAAACTCAAATAATGCAAGTTAGTAGGTATAGTAGCTTCTTTCTTATCTCAAAACTACTTAAATTATTCATACAAAAACCTGAACATCATTCCATGAAACAAACATGCTTTAATGTATGAATTATATCTATTGACGGCAAACGATACAATTTTTTATCACTTTTAAAATACTTTTATAATACTTTTAATACTTTTTTTTTTACCCATATACCAAGTATCCTGGCAGCAAAAGAAGCATCATGACAATATCACCATAATAAGTTAAATTCCATTAAAACTGTGTGGTCTATCATTTGCATGTTTATAAAACACCAAGAACACATTGAGGATAAAACTGCAGTCGAATACCTGTCAAAAAGACTCAGCATTGCAAAAATCACCCTTTACACATATTACAAATAGCACCATTTTATATGCAACAAAAATCACAGGATAAATACATGTTAGAGTCAAGAAAACATTAGTCATTAGTTACAACATTAGTTACTGCTAAGCTGAGCGAATGAACTCAAACAGTGAAAAGGAGGCTGTGGTGTTTTTTTGATGCTTTATCCTTTCGGAATTCCTCATAACGCCATTGTATGTGCCCCAGGCCCATTGTTTGACTATGTATATGTCTGAAATGACTTCAATTACCCACAAAACAACACCCCTCACTTTACTCTGCCACTTTAAATGGAGATGAACAACATCTTGGTTTTTACGGCATAGCAAGCTTGAGTTAAGAAACTATGGTTGTATTTCATTTTCCGACTTGTGTTAAATAAACACACAATAGTAATCAGATAAAGGCTTGTCGTCAGATTTTTCGATTTCCAATTTCCAAACCAGAAAAGGGAGATGATTTGTTTCCTGTCTATTCCACCATCAAAACAGAAAATGGAAATTGGATTGTTTTTGCTTTTCCAAATCAAAAGGTAAATTGATTGGCTGGAGGGTACATAAGATACACAGGCCTCAGAGGTCAGTGTCACAACTATTTACGAGGTAGAAGAAACATGTGATTCCTTCACTTTTTGTTTGATTTCTTAGTCCAGACTCCAACGGTGCTCTCATCTGGACAATATTTAGTCCACTGCATTGATAAAGATATGCCCTGGTTTTAAAACATGGGTAATGCCTCTTTTCAAATGAGGTCTGGAAGGAAGTCAACATGAAATCAAACAGTGGCAACACAGAGAGGAAGATTACAGGAAACCAGCAACCTCACCATGGCAGGATCTCATGCTGGAAACCAGAGCAGTAAATACAGTTCATCACAGAAAAACCTTAAGCTGATGGCTGGTAAAACAGTAAAATCAGCTTTGATTCCTATGGATATAACTGCAGCCTGCAGGGAAAAACAAGTAAACGGGTCAAAGTAAGCAGCATACGCCTCAATGGAACCAGCATTCACAGTGAGAGCTTCATTGGCTTCCCTCCCTCTCTCAGTTATGTCCTCAAATTAATGGTGCGTGCCACCATGACTAATTAACTCTATTACAACATGCCCCAAAGCTCTTTGAAAAAGACTACATAATTGTGTGCAACCTTTTGTCTACATGTATGTTTAGCTCAGCATGACTCCACATGGCAGCACATTTCTTTCAGCTTCACATTACCTTTCTTATCCTTTCCCAGCAGCACCACCTTTGGTTTGTACATTGGTGGCTCCACCAGCGTGGGTCGCATGTCAGAGATACGGATGTCATTAGGAGAGCCGCCCATTGAGTCCTGAAGGGATGGGAAAAAAAACAAAACAAACAAACAAAAAAAAAAACACACAGTTGGACATCAGGTATCAGCACCGCAGGAAAGCCTTGGACAGAGAATTTGGCAGATGATGAGGAATTAGAGTCGGTCTAAGAACTGTATGTTAGTCAAAATGGAGTGGAACACCAACAAACAAATACAAAAGCAAATCAGTTTTACTTGGATGACTGAGAAAGTGAGATCAGAAAGACAGAGCTAGTGTGACACTTTCTATCATGCTGCCTTATGATTCATTGCAGATTTTAAACCTTTACACACAGTTGTGTTTTGTTTACTTTGGTTAGATTGTCTTTCTTGCCTTTCACTTCGTCTGCAGACCCCAACATTAGCATGTTTATTTATTAGGCTGCATCAATCTGTTTTCTCTCTACCCTTTTTCTTAGGGTTAACGTCAATCAAAAATCTGCTGGTTATTTTCTTTTCTTTTTTTATACCCCTCTCTTCCAGGATTTATTGTTGGTGCCGCTAGTCAATAAAGGACTTGGAAAGAAGTAATTTCAGGTTGCTGATATACTTGTCGGCAAATCAACTGCATACTAATATGCAAAGAACTGTGGGGCTTGGTCTAACTGAAAGTATTGAAGGCCTTGAGGTTAAAGGTATAATGGACGATGTTTTATCCAATGAATGGAGTGATGTGAGCGTCAACTATTGGTCCTCCGACATGTCAATCACGCTGAAGAAATGCTTGCGTCACACCGTCAAGCGCGCTCATAGGAGCAGCAGAGCAGGTAGGATGGTCTGGCGCATGCACGTTTTCAAAAAGCGAGTAACAGACGTTTGGCTTAGACTTTTTCGAGAAAATCGGCCATTATACCTTTAATATTTAAACCAATAAAGAACTTCTGGGTCAACGCTCACGTTACTGTGCTGTGATAGGCATGTGACCTGTCTAGGATGTATCCTGTGACTCCAGCCTGACACAATTCTGAGTTGCATACAGTGTTACGGATGATAGATATATATTACTTTAATGGTTACTTTGATACGATCTGTCATAATTTAAACATTTGTGCAAGATTTTCTTGCAAGATGAATGTCCACCTGATGGGAACACATTTGGGAGTTCCTGCACATAACCACACCATTCAATATAAGGTTTGTATCCTGTGTTTTATGGGTTCCTGTCTGTCAAGTTTTTATTTTTTTTTTTTGTTTTCAGTCACGAACTATATACTACACTCTTCATTTTGCAGTGTTGTTTAAATATATATTGAGTAAACACATCCCCTATATAAGTCACACACTGCAATGCATCATGAGAAGTAGCATCCACAAGATGGTCACTAATTAAACCACCTCTCATCCCTTCAAGCTTTGTAGAGGAGGCTAGAAATTGTGGACTGACAAGAGATGGCAGAGCAACAGAAAGCTGTGGATTGTTTATATAATTTAATATTCTTTTCTTCAGACAAAGTAAAGTATTTAACATTGAATAAAAATATTTGCTTATATAATTACGTTGTGCATGAATATAAAAACCGAAAACATGTCAGTATGTTATTGGTTCTAAAATATTTATCAATAATTAAAAAAAAAAACCTCATAACAGAATTTGTCTTGACTCGTATTGTTCTGCAATGTTGTGTAACAACAACAATGAAAATGTATAAGCCAGGAAAAACAAATCATGTGTTACTAATGTTTTTTTTTTTAAATTTTGTTTGTTATGTATTTCATAATCCTATGCACAAAAGTATTTTGATGACTTATGAACTCAATCTGATCAAAATAATATAACAAAAAAAATCTTCAAACCTCAGTTGAACTGAATGAGGTAACTGTCATCATTATGATGATTTACAAGCTGTAACACTACATATTGTTAGGAAAACCAAATCCAAATTAGAGAGGCAACAAAAAGCAACAAACATGTCGATTTTCCAAAAGAATGGTCATTTTTCTCTTAGTAATAATAAATGGAAAAATACTATGAGTAACTAATAATTGCAATCATTTATACATTGTCTGTCACCTGCACAACACTGGGAAGGGAGTAGTAAATTATTGAGGCATGCCACATCTGTCTTCGCTAAGGCACCTGATTCAAATCAATTTGTCATGTGATGATGGACTCATGGAAATATCAAAAATGTGCAGGAATGTAGCCTTCACGGAGCAAAATTCAACATTTCTCCCCTGTGAGCTTTTTCGGTTTCATGGATGATGCTTTAAAGCTAGGGTAGACGATGTTGAAGAGCCTGCAAGATCTGAAAGTGGCACACCTCAACCCATCCCCTCTAAGCTCCTCCTACCCCAATCAGTGCTTGGCCCAATGCCACACACCCCACGAACGTGACCGCGCCGTGACCGTGTCCCGGACATGTCCACTTTTTACGTCCTGTCCGGGGCGTCCGGGCGGGTTTTTTTAAATTCAAGGAAATGTCCGGGGTTCACTGTTTCTCATAGCACATAACCGTAAATTGACCAGCGCTTTGCACACAATACTATGATACTTTGTTGCACGACGTAATTACCGAGAGGCGGTCTTGTGAGCTGATCTGCGCCGCGCGTTCACACACACACACACACACACACACACACACACACACACACACACACGCACACACACACACACAGACGGAGTGGAGCAGGCGGGGCTGTTCAGACAGCGGAGCACGGCATCTGATTGGTTTCTTGAGAGCGGTCCGCGCCTTACGATTGGTCGGAGTTTTTACAGTCCTGTGGCCGCTACAGTTGTCAGATTTTTTTCTGCACCTTTTTCCGTACACATAATGTATTGACTTCTCCCAGGGAGCAAGGAGCATTTCACGCAAAATGACAAAAAGTGCTGTTGAACAACATCGCCTACCCTACCTTTAAATCTAGGGTCGACGATCTTGGAAAACTAGCATGTTGCACGAATGTAGCATCTCCCCAAGGCTCCGCCCAGCTCCCACCCCATTGGAGGAGCTCCCGTTGGGAGCGAACGCACTGGACGCGGAAGCGCCGCGCGCACGCACGCGGAAGCGCCAGGCGCACAGAGTTTGCGATCGCCTCCAATGTTATTAACCTTTCTGACTGCCCGCACACAATGCGCATAGGAGCGCGGCGCGCCCACTCCGCGCCCGCTCCGCGCCCGCTCCGCTTCGTTCTATTTTTCACGTGAGCCGCGAGCGCCGAGAGCACCTTGGCAACGCGCGCATGCACTGAACCAGGGCCAGTGCACGCCATTGAAATGTATGCGCAGAGGGCTGGTAGAACGGCGAAGGGATTTGATTGGTTTCTTAAGAGCGGTCCGCGCCTTACGATTGGTCGGAGTTTTTACTTTCCTTTGGCCGCTACAGTTGTCAGATTTTTTCCACACCTTTTTCCGTACACATAATGTATTCAATCAATCAATCAATTTATTTTTGTATAGCCCAGTATCACAACAACAGTTGCCTCAGCGGGCTTCAAGATGTTACATTGGTTGGTAAAAATAAAAACAGTGAATAAGCATAATGTTAATATGTCAAATTCACAGTAACGAGACAAAACGAAGCAACCACCGCCTTAGACCCCCAGGGGGCAAGGAGCATTTCACTCAGTATGACAAAAAGTGCTTTTGGACAACATCGTCTACCCTAGCTTTAAGTCTCCAGTCTGGAGTCCTCTCTTCTGGTTACAGTCTCTGGAACCTCACATCTAACACTTTGTAGCAAATTGTTTAAATTTAGAGGTGTGATTAAATAACTGTTTTCACAACAACCGTAGCAAAGAATACATTCTCAAGTCACCAGTTTAGGCAGCTATTAACCTCATCCAAAGTATGAACTTGAGGCAACAAATTAATAAATAAAACATCTGTGGCTGCCCTTAAAACTGACAAAAATCCATCAAAAATGACTTTTTCACAAATCTGTTTCACTTATTTGAATATGGAGCGTGAGCACACACTGTGACAAACCTCAGAGCTCTCTGTCAAGTCTTCTTTGTCCTTCCTCTTGGGAATGTCGATACCAGAGTTATGCATTGATCCCTGATCCATTAACTGAGCCTGAGAGAATTCCTGCATTTCTCTGTCTGTCACCTGGAAAACAAGTTTGTTTTCTGCAGTCAGGCGCTGGTATTTGCATCGAGAGAGCAAACACAAAGATGAAGAGATCATTTGATATTCTTAGCTCTATGTCTTTTATTGCAATGATTAAAGACCTCACAGCTACAGACACGATTGAATTTAATAACATCTTTGAGTATCTGTGAATATGACGGTGGGCGGCGGTTCGGTAGTTTTCACCTGTGTATTTAAAAACCATTAAAGAGACTACATCACATTTACAATGAGATAAAAGTCACTTTGAGCGACATTGAATATAGATGGCCTTTTGCTTACTAAATAAGAGTCATGGTAACTCTGTGATACTCAGCTCACATAGCGTGCCTGACTGTTTCATTTTCTTGTCACTTGGCTCCAAGACCAACATATTGTCTGTGGTCTGGCTTTCAAATGAAGCTTTGAATACATGTGAGTTGGTTTATTAAAAAAGAAACAAAAAAAACAAAACAAAACAAAACAAAAAACATGAGCATACATTGTAGTTCATGTCTGTACAACTTATGTCTTTCCTACCTCTTTGGGAGGGAGTGGCCAAGGTGGCTCATACGCATCTTTGCTGAGGTGTGTATGCTCCATGTTGGTTCCCGCTGAGGTGGCGGTGCCGGTGCTCAACTGGTGCTGGTGCATGTGTCCAGCATGTACGCTTTTCCCTACAAGACTTTGCACAGATTTAACCATGTTCTTAAGGTCCTCAGGATAGGGCGTTGGGTAGCGCTTTAAATTTATCTCCACCTACAAATAGAGTTGAAAAGGATTGGGAATCAGTCAAAATTAAATACCACCATTGTAACAAGGACTGTGTATTGGATTATTTAATGCAAAGCCAGCTTTAATAATGATGTGGTGGTGAGGAATTCCTGATTAATGCACCCAAATTCTGCTATACATGTGATGTGATACAGAGAGGGGCGAGTGATGTATAATTTTCATTCTCTGTAAAAGCAGTGTTGTGAGGTAAATTGTATTCTTAATTATCCCAAATATGGCAATAGATGTACAGTAAATACATCAGACCCAGTTCAATATAATGGTTTTTCACTCATATTCACAACACTTATGTGACAAACGTGCACCAAATTTATTGTTATTAAAATTCTAGCACATAATTTATACTTCATAGAGATGATCCATAGATTTAATACCAGATTAATGTCATTGAAACAGATTTTTTTCTGTATCTTGGATTTCTGTTTGATTGCATTATGAAGCCTTATGTTAGTCTCAGTTTAGTGCTGCTGTTGAAATTAATACACAACAAAAATAATTTGCCTGAAATGAACCTCTTGCACAATTGGTGTGACGGATGGAAAAAAGAAAGGCCGAGCCAACCTTGACCTTCCCAGAGCTGTCTTCGTCTTCTTTCTTGTCCTCAAAGTCAAAGGCCACAGTCATCCTCTGCTGTCTCTGCTCCTCCCACAGAGTAGGATTAAAGCTGTCACTATCCGACTGGTAATCTGCACACACATGTTTGCCTTAGTAATCAGCCATTAGAACACTTTGAGTATGTGACAAACCAAACAGCACAGTCACAATCAAACATTACGTGTCTTCTTTTGCATAATTACAGTATAGTATGCAGACCTCTTCCTCCAGGTTGATTTTTTTTAATTTTCATCAAAGGCAAGATGTGCTTCACCCCATGCTTTCAAGTAATTAATACCTCAAACAGTAATACCACAAAATAATCACAAATGACGCTATTTTTACGTTAGAGTTCACATGCATGCTAAACTGCAGAGCAAAGAAACAGTTTATAAACTGGCAGTCATTGCCACAACTTACAGGTCAACACACATTCATTACATCAGTAGTTCTCAAGTTTTTTTCACCCCCAAAGGTCCCCCAGATTGTTGCTAAAAAAAGGCAGTGGGCCCTATGTCCATTCTCTGTTGAGCCAAATTCAGACTGCACTTTTGGCATGTGCAAATCAAATTTTAATAATCTCAGAGCAGGCAAAGCTTCTGGTCGCTGCCTGTGATCTTTGATGCCATGTCAAAGGAGTCACAGAACTCTAGTTGAGAACTTCTACTGTATAAAATATCCAATTATTATAACATTTTAGTTTTACTCAGTGCACCCAAACAAATGAGACCCTGAATGTTCTTTTTCAAACGTCCCGAAGTACCATTTTGCAAAGTACAGACAAACAATGTGTACCCTCATCGTGTCGTGGTTGCTGAGGAAACATGTAGTTGGTCAAAACCTTCTGTTTGGTCTCAGGGTGGGCTTCTGTCTGCAGTGGGATCAGAGCCTTGGACTGTAAAAAAAGATGCACACAAACATTATGTTTAGCATTCTTATGGACGGCACTGATCATTTGATTGCTGATTTTAACCAAATTTTACTTGTAGTTAAAAAATATATTGAATGTTTAATTAATTCAAATCTCCCTAAAGACAGTAACACTTTGCCTTGAAACTAAAACTGTAGGGTGGGCATTTATATCATTTGAAAAAAGTAAGCTAAAAACATTTATCAAAAACAAAAATTGATTGGGCATTACATTTTAATTCCAGGTTGATCTGTTTTAGAATAACATGTTTCTCTTTATGGTCCTTCATATATGTATGTGATTAACCAATCACATCCACTGTTATTTCATTATATTTGTTTGCAGACACAGCTATTGAGATAGACTTTTAAATCTTTCCGACAAATATAATTCCATTGATAATGTTTGAAGCTTTCATTTCAAACTAACATAATTATCAACTCTAATGGGATGAATGAATCATAAACAGAATTTTTATCCATGACACAGATGCCTCAGTGTCAATTTTATATGCAAATATTGCATGGCTCTGCCATTTCACAAATTGCATTTGAATTTTAGACTTGCTTCTTTTACTGGTAGGTAAAAAAGAACAAGACGTTTGAGAACACAAAGCTTTGATTACATTTTATATAATTTAAATTGAAATCACTTTTTCTCGATCAAAGTGTGACTGAGAACAAAATAATGTGGAAACTGATTACGGGACTCTGAGCTTACTCCATTAAGCATGCACATGCTGAGGTTAAGATTATTTGCTACAGAACTGTAGAATTATGCCTGGAATGATTAATGCACCACAAATCTCCCAACATAACCATAAGATAAACCAGTCACAGCTCTATTTTATAGTGTTATTACCCTGTTTATTTTCTTTAGCTTTTGGTTGTATTTTCTTATTTTTTCATCAATAATTTTTTGTCACTGATATCTTAACTTGTTTTTACTGTATTTCATTTTGGTACCTGGTATCTGGGTGTTTCACATTTGTATGGTCCATAATATGGCTAACATTTTCTTCAGGATCTGTATTTAGTTCAGGTTTCAGGTTTCTATTCATGAGAACTTTCTCTCCTCGCATCGTTACCTTGTTGTTCCAAGTTTAATTTTCCTCACCAAAATGTTGACCTTGATTGTTTCCACCTGAGTCTAGTCAAGCCCTATCTCCTGAGCAGAGGTGTCAAGAAAGTACTTTCCCATGCCATGTTTTCCATGTACCCAGTCAGTTCTCGAAGAGCTGGGCTGATTGTGATCACCTGGGCCCAGAACTGTTTGTTGCAGGTGATTCAAATCAGCCCAGCCCTTTGTTAACTGACTGGGCACAACAAAAACATGGCATGGGAAAGTACTTTCTTGACACCTCTGCTCCTGAGGTGTTTGAAGGTTTCAGTCTGTCTATGTGCATTGGTTAGTTTGTCTGTTTAGCTGCATTCAATGTCCTTGTCTCCAGTCTCATTACCTTTTGAACTCTCCATTTAGTCCTAGCTTTGGTTCTGTTTCCTGCATCATCTGTGTGTTCCTGCCCCTGTCTGGACTCCCTGTTGCGACTTCTGTTTTGGATCCCACTGCTTGCTTGGTTTTGGTTTTCTGGATTTTGCACCATCTAATAAAGACAGCATTTAATTTTAAACTAATCTGTATTTGAGTCATTTGTACATGATCCACCAATCACAACACTGACTCAGCAGAGGCTGGTTCTTTTTTGGACTTTCTTTTGTTGTAAGGGACAATCAAAGAGATTGTTCCACCGACCCCCACTCCTCGGCAGAGCCACAGGCGACAGTTTTGGCCAGCCAGCAAACATGGCCTTCTTTCAATGGAACATGACTAGCCATAAAGCTATGAAAGAGATGACCGAGGTCAGACATGCTAGCCTTTTGTTTACAAGTCTCAAGCCTGCAATCACCAAGCCTTCCATTCCCAAGATGACGAGTGCCAAGCCTGCCAAAACTCACAGCTTGAAGCCTGCATATGTCTTCAGCCGAGTCATCCTCAACGCAGCCCCATGTCTCTTCGCTGCCGGGGTGCATCACTGCTGTGGCAGTACCAAAGTTTGGCTGTGTTGGTGTCAACACTGCCTCATGCCATGATTCCGAGGGATGTCAGTGTTCCAATGAGGGTGGGTGGGTGGATAGCCGGGTCCTCTGCTTATCTGTGCATTGGAGTATGGTGGGCTGCCTCTGCCAGTCCCTCATTCCCTGGAGGTCCTCTCTCCAGCTGTACCTTTGCTTGTCTTTGAGGGGGTCTTGTAGGGTTTGCTCCCATCTGCTTCAACAGGACCCACCTCTGTCAACTTCTCTGACAATCTGCCTTCTTTAGGTCCTCTGTCATTCTCTGATGGGGTTCTGAATGACATACCTCCACATGTGCCCATTCTCTTGCACTTATCTCAGTGACCGTAAATCCTTTTCAACACTCTGCCCATGTCAAAATTGGTCTCTTGCCTCACACTTGTGAAAAAAAATCCCTTACATTTCTGCCATATGCCATAGGATTCATGCTCGGCAAGTAGAGGGGATGTACCCTCAAAGTTATAGCCTTCTGCTTGGCCCTGCAGGGAATAAGCCATCAAAATAATTGACCTTCTGCTTAGCCACCTGAGGGATCCTGCTTTCAACTCTCTGACCCTCCTTCTAGGGCAGATGACAGAGATGTGCCCTAAAATCAGTCGGCCTTCTGTTTTGCCCCCCAGAGGGGCTTTGCATTTCACGCTCCCAACCTCCTACTTCATAGCCACTGTGACGATGCTTTTGATGCCCTTAGTAGCCACAGGGGCTCTGCCTTAGATGCCCTCAGCCTTCTGCTTGGCCCTCAGAGGACTATCCCTTCAAAGCCCATGACCACCCGTTTGGCCCACAGAGAGGCTCTGCTTTCGATGCCTTTGACGCCATCATTTTCCTCTCGGCCCCTTAAATGCTATTGCCATTTTGCTTTGGAATTTCTTATGCCTTTAAGACCTTCGACTGCACGCTTGCCATTTTGAGAGGATTTGTCTTTGATGCCCTTGGTCCCCAGATGGACTCTGCTTTAGATGCCCCTTTGCTTCTTGCTCAACTCCAACAGGGGCTCTGCCTTCAATGCCACTGACCCCTTGTTCAGCCCTCAGAGTGGACCTGCATTTGATGCCCTTTGCCTCCTGCTTGACATCTGTTGGGGTTTTGCTTTCAGTACCTTTGCCCTCCTGCTTTGCTCCCAGGAGCATGCTGCCCTTGACGCCCTTGGCCTCCTGCTTACCTGATACCCAGAGGTATCTTGACTTAGACAACACAGGCCCTGAGGATCTGTCTTTGACACCCATGGATTTTATTTGCTTGGAGGGGTTCAGCCTTCATGAGATTGATGTCAAAAGCAGATCCTGACCAAGTGACTGAGTAGGATACCAGGTAGGAACCTAGAGTATGAAATACCTCCTTCAAAGTCTTTGGTTACCTACTCAGCAACAGTGGTGACTTTGCTTTCAGAGTCGCTCTTCTGCTTGGATCCTGATTTTGTTCTGATATCTTTGATGCTGCTAGCCTTGGGCCTGGCCACCTTCTGGTCTGTCCCCAAAAGAGATCTGCAATTAATGTCATTGGCCCTCTGCTTCACCAACAGAGAGAATCTATCTTTGAATATTTAGTGCTGTTAGCCTCCAGCTTATCCACTGGAGAGAATCAGCTAATGGTGTCAGAGGAAGAGCTTCATCTGTGTAAGCAGGACAACCAGGATGTCAAAACCAATTGAGGAACTTTACCTTTGATATCCTGGACTTATTTAATCCCTAATAAGTTCTATTTTGCACACAGATGGTCTCTTGTTCAGCCAAAGGAAATGATCTGTCTTTGAAACCATAGGCCTGCATCTCTGACCACAACTGAAGTCTGGCCTGTAAGCCAAGATCCTCATGTGCAGACCTCTTAAGGGGTCTTCCCAAGATGCTATTGTGCTCTCCCAGCCACCAAAGTGGATCTATTATTTGAAGACATTGGCCTCCTGCTTGACCCCTGGCAGGGATCTGCCTTCAATGTTGTTTGTCTTCCGCTCAGCCCCTGGGTGGGTTTGTGCCCTTGGCTCCCTGCTTGACCCCCAGAGGGGATCTGCTTTTTAACGCCCTTGGTCTTAAGGTTGACAACCAACAAGTTTTGCCTTCGCTGCTCAGCCACCTTCTTGGCACCTAGAAGGGCTATGCTTGCATTGCCATTGACTACTTGCTTAGCCCTTAAAGGTGAATTGCCATCGATAGTGTCGGCCTTCCGCTCAAGCCTCCAGAGGGGTTATTCTCCCATTGTTGTCGGCCCACGTTTTGCCCTGGACAAGATCTGCCATCAGCTCCATCAACCTCCAACACGGCCCTTGGAGAGGTTTTGCTTTCAATGTGCCCCACTTTCCACTTGGCCCCCGGGGAGGCACGTAAACGCCCTTGGTCTCCCAGTCTGCCCTGGTAGGGGGTTGTGCCTTTGATGCCCCTGCAACTCCTGTACAGCCACGGGAGGGGTTTTGCCTTCGACCCCTTCTGCCCTCTGCCCGGTCCCCGGAGGGACTTTGGCTTTGACACTGTCGGCATCCGTTTTGGCGCACCATTGGGGCGTTGCCCACCTCTTGTCCTTTTACCATTCCACCTTCAGGAAAGGCAAGCAAGGCATGCTTGCTTTGCTTCCAGGCCACCATCTAGGGTTGCCAGTTAGCGTTCCCTGTTCCATCAGTGTGCTCGCCCTGTTAGTGGGTCTTCCTCCCAAATGCCCCCGGATACTATACTATTTTTAAGAGACTTTGGTCATTGTTTAATGCTTTTTATTTGTCTTGACTTTGATCCCTAATCTACATCCCTCCCCTCCCACCCAGCTCAATTTGGATGTTTTGAGTTCCTGTTATCTTGTTTTTTGATGTGAATTTTGTCTTTTCTTAACATGTTGCTCACTGTTCCCTTATTGTTCCAGATGTCTTTGCGTTTCATCACTTCTTCTATTTGACTTTTTTGAGTCATGCAAAGATGCACATTATGTTTCTAGCAACTTGGCACATGTCATGTGTCAAATTGCCAGAAAGTACTTTTTTTCAAGTTTTCATTTGGTTTCATGTTTCTATGTACATATTTATCTTATCTCTGTTCATCTTTTGTGTTTTATTGAATTAACCTTCATATGCCTTACCTTATGTTGGTTTTGATTACTCACAGCTATCTCTTTTTAAGATTTTACGTACTGGTGTGTAAACACAGGTCTGAGTCTGTCCATACGTCTTTGTAGGTCTGTCTTTTTAGCCTGTTTAATGTCCTGCTGTCCAATTTTATCACTGATTCACCTTTTCATTTCATTCTAGATCTCGAAGGCTTTCAATTTCATCTATCATGCAATCATGCTCTTCTTTGAACTTCTTCCTGCACCTTTTGTGTGAGGTCCCACTGCAACTAATAAACATTGCTGTCAGTTTGAACCTAATCTAGATTTATGCCCTGACCACACTCATCTACACATGGCCTTTTTAATCTAAAAACAATCAATAACATTGGGAGGAGTACACTGTTTTCATATTATCATTGTGTGTTATTATTAAATCTTTGTTAGAAATAAAGTTTTTGTTTGTTGTTGTTTTTTTTTTCATAGATTCATTCATTCCTTTGCACTATTTTGTAAAGGTTCACTGCTCTTTATTATGTTTTTAAATAGATATCATGACATCTAACATATCACAATGCCTAATGGATTGAATAATAGAACAAAACAAATTGTAATGTAACCTTTTTTTGTAATGTAACATTTAATGAATTTGATTCATATGTTGATGTCTGTGTGTTGTGTCAGCTCGGTTGATCTTTTAGACAGTGCAGAATGATGGAAAGAGATACCTGATTGTCAGAGAGCCACAAAGCTGCCAGGTCTTTCAGCTTAGTGAAGGTAAATGGGAGATTCTTCAACCTGAGTGAAAAGGAAGAAGAGGGAAACAGGGAAGAGGAGATTGAGAAAGAAAAGGAATGAGATCTTTAACTTGCCCACGCACTGTGCATCCTGCAAGATAGCAACACACTCACCTATTTCCATGGAAACCACATGCAGCCACAGAAGGGCTGCAAAAGGGCCTTTTCAGAAAGTGTCACCTGCAAGTGATCCTGTGTAGCGCCCAAAAACTGAGCGCACACTACATTTGTGGGTTCACATTCGAATGTTAAGGTTACAGTTAGGTTAGGGTCAAGAGAAGTCATGGATTTTCATTAGTTATGGTTTATGTGAGGGCGAATGGGTTAAAACACACTCAAAACCCACAAAATACTGCCCTTATTTAGTTTTAGGGTAAGCCACTAGGGTTATGTTGTAGTTTGGGTTAGGTAAGTAGTAGTTTGAATTAGTTTACAGGATATTGACATTGTGTGTGTGTGTGTGTGTGTGTGTGTGTGTGTGTGTGTGTGTGTGTGTGTGTGTGTGTGTGTGTGTGTGTGTGTGTGTGTGTGTGTGTGTGTGTGTGTGTGTGTGTATACCTGTTGTCACTGAGGTTAAGGACTCGTAGTTTGGTCATCTGTCCAATCTCATCAGGTAGAAACTCTAGTTTGTTGGAACGTAGTGACATTACTGTCACATTCTTACAGTTTCCAATCTGAGGCAGATACACAAACAGAAACACAAACCAACCCATCAAATCTCCTAAAATTACTTGAGAGGCTGTACGAATTAATCATTTAAATCAGCTGCTTTACTTAGGCTACTGCAAGGTTTGATGTTGTTGAAATTAGTGAGCATTTCATTTACAATCTGACATTTACCACATGATACAGTATCATACAACAAAACATGAATCGTCATTGTTCTCTCTTATTCACATTTTAAAGTCCTTGAACGATATTTCCAGAGAACTGATTACCATAATTAAATGCAGAGTGTCATACGTAGCAACACAGACTAACTAAAGTATTATTTGGACAACTACTTAGTTTGAAGAAGGAAAAATGTTGGAAATGGCCATCACAATAATCAGATACTACAAAGATGTCAGTTATTTTAAAGAATGTCAGCAATAGATTGGAAACAGAAATTAAATGCTTGAGCTTTGTGTAGTTTACTCATGATTCCAAACCAATGCTATGCTTCTTATAAGTAATACAAGACTCTGGGTGTAATAGAGAAGTTAATCCAGTTATAATCTTGATACCTCCCGGGGCAGCTCTGTGAGGAAGTTTTCATCAGCAGCGAAGGTCCTCAGACTGTGCAAGTAGCCAATGGTGGGAGGCAACGACTCCAACTCATTACAACTACAGTCCAACTCCTCCAACAGAGACAGACTGAATAAAATGAAAAGGGGTGGGAAGCAGGACATTGAGAGAGCATGAAGGAAAAAGAAATGAAAATATTGTGACATAAAGGAGACACAATCTCTGCTGCAATGACAGATTACTTTGGCGCGGGCTTTAAAGGATAAGAGAAGCGACATTCATTGTTTTTACAAAAGTCAACAAATCCTATAAAAAAACAAAAAAACAAAACATGGAATGAATTGATTCTTTATAAAAAAAAAAATCTATAATATAATCATGTTTGTGACATTGAGCTTTGTTGTAATCCATATTAAAAAATCCATATAATTGCACTCCTGTTTTTACACCTCTTTACATCATCATATTTTTCTCCAGTTGTTCTTATAGACGAAATAAAGATTATGATACAGTTGAATATATTCATGAAAAAAAGTTTAAGTTGAATTTTTCATGCAATTAAAGAAATATATCAATCTCTTTTTACAAAATGTACAATTAAAAAAAAAAAGCACTGAATTTGATTAAACATCACAGACATGTGGTGACATTGGACACTTTCAAAGCTTTTATGGGATTTGTTGACAGAGATATAAATAAACACTGACACCAGCCGTATCTGTTAGCATGTCATGATGAAAAGGAATATTTACAACAGCTTATGAGGGGAGACAGTTGAGAGAAGGAGAAGATCAGCACAATGAAGAATCAATCAGTCAATTTGCCCTTTCACTGAATTCACTGCTTTCAGAGTCTTTGGGGGAGTTGATGTGTGAAATTAGTCATCCTTTATCTCAACGTCTCCGCTCCACTCAAATATACAGCAACATCCATAGCAGGCCCTTGACAGGACACCGTGACCCTCCCCCCTCTTTGACTGCTTTTGCTGGCCTAGCATGACGCAAACAGCAGGCTAATGCTAATGAGACAACAGTTTTACATTAATGTACTGTCACTGTTAACATTGCATTAGTCTGCTCTTATTATTCCCAATGGACTGGACCATCTGGGCCACCATACGGTCTGACAGGAGAGGAGAAGAGAGGAGAGGAGAGGAGAGGAGAGGAGTGGAGTTTCATACATGAAACTTAGAAAAAAAACTTATATAGTTCTTAGCGTTAGTAATCCTGTTTCCAAATAAAAACACCTCTCTCTTTTATGCTTGAAATATTAAGCTAGTAAATGCCTAAAATATGATTTATCATATTTATATAACAAGATCCATCTATTTAAATGGGCTTTGCGTATTGAGCATGTCTTTGGTAAGAAGATTGCACCATGTAATGGGACTGCTCACTATAAGTTCCCTGCAGGTTTTGAGCAGAATGCTCAGTCTTTGACATCAGTCATGCACAATGGGGCAGAATCACATGGATCAAAAACAAACTACAGCTATTCTAATATAGATAGACACTTTGATGGACATAAAACATTTGAATATAATATTGTGAAATTCCGAGGAGGACCTATTCATATGTTGGTTAATATGGTTTGCATACATATGTGCATATGCATATGTGCATATGTTCAACCTTAAAGCGATATTCAGAACCCTGTTGCATTATGTAGCTTAAAAGTGAATACACTGCAATAGTCACTGTGATACACTGCACATAGATCTCATGTAAATAACAAAGTTATTCATCTAAACGTAATTTATGCAGAAACAGGAGAGTCAAAAGAGGATCACATCTGTCATTAGTAGGAAAAAAAACTGAAACACAACATTAGAAGGGTAAGGGACCTTTGAAGGAAAATGAATCTATAATACTACTTATTGAAGCTAAAGCCTGGGACTTGTTCAGGAAGACAAAATGCTTTCAATGTGTTCAGATACAAAAGTTGCAAATAGTTATATTCCTAAATCAAATGTTAAAAAAATATTAATTAAGAAAAGGTAAATGATGTTGACCAATTTAATGCTGTCTCATGTTTGTCAGCTCTTGTGGGTCTTATTTAGAAGGTTTTTCCTCAAAATGCATTTAAGTTAATATTTCCCCACAAATAACAACTGTTTATTTCAGCACTTATTCATCTTTTAGTGTTGAATGTGACTGCTGAGTATAGACTGTAATTAATAATAATGACGATTTCCATTTGTATGTTACTGTAATGGTCTTACATGCAATCATTTTCCATCTTAACCCTGCAACTGCACCGGGTTTGTACATTTTTCAAAAAGAGGATATTTTCAAACATTGTGACCAAGCATGAAGAAAATGAACTCTTTTTCATGTTTGCATGTAATTTGAGAGAAAATAAGATGTTTGCCACATTGACCACTAGGTTTCTTTGTATCTGTTACGCTGTTGAACATCTGTCTGTCTCTGAACACATCCCTGGATCCATCAGGCTAATGTTACTCACCCTTGCTTCGGCTTCGCACTAATGCCACAGCAACGCAGCGAACACAACACACAGAACCCCCCCAATCATCAGCCAGCATAACAGCACAGTAATAAAAATAGGAAAACAACAACCCTCCAAAGATAAATGATCCCCTGCTGAGATCATCTGAGCTAACAAAAGATTCTGGTGGAGTAGGTAAATTTAACAAAACAGTGTGTGCATGTGTTCATGTGCTCATGTGTGCATGCGTGCGTGCGTGCATGTGTGTGTTTATGTGTGTGTGTGTCTGTGTATATGTGTCTGTGTGTGTTCCTTACCTCCCAATGGTGTTAGGCAGTGAGGTCAGCTGGTTGTCATCTACCTTCAGGGTTGTCAGCTTCTTCAACATTCCTTTATCACATGCAAATACACATAAGGATTAAAAAAATCACTTTCTGTAGGAAATAATCGTGACATCTGGAATACCGGTAAACTGCCACTCCAGCGCCTGAAACAAATGACCACATAACTGTTGTGTTGCTTTGGATGTAAAGAGCCTACTTCAGGCTTGAAACATAAAAACAAGTGCACAGAGGGATACATGTTAAAAATCAAACTTTAGTAGTTTTCCTAAAGAATGTTCACATTTGCATGTACCTATAGAATCAGGGAGGTGCTGCAGCATGTTGGATGATAGCAGCAAGTCTTCTAAAGCCTCACAGCCTGAAATGTCCGTGTCCAACGTCTCAATACGATTCTTGGCCAAGTCTAAGTATCGCAACTGACGAAGCTTTCCTATTGACTGTGGTGGGGAGAGAAAAATAAAAAATAAAACAAACAAACAAAAACATTAATTGCAATTAATTTTCATCATATGTTATGTTTGGTGTTTTGTTAGTTTTCATTGTGAAGTCTGGAAGTCTTCTTACCCCTGGTATAGATTGTAGAGAGTTGTTATCCAGCCATAACTCCTTCAGGTTATGGATTTGTTCCAACACCTCAGGCTAGCATGCAAACAGAAGAATCTACATTCTCATCTGCACAACAGGTGAACCTACAAATATGCAGTTGTGCAGATATTATGAAAAGCAATTATTATTCACACAGTCTCAGCACTAGCAAAATATGTAAGCAGAGATCCAACAATGTTCTTATGTGTGTCTTTCCAAAACCTTTGGCACAGAGAAAGAAATAAAAATCTGGCAGAGTGTGGATGCCTGGCAGTCACTGTCTTCATTGCTGAGTGTCTTGGCAGGAGGCAGAATGAAGAGCCAACCTCGTCATGTCACGGACAAATTTTTGTCTGACCTTCATGCCACGTGCTGTCAGGGTCTGTGTAGTTCCTTCCTCCGCCTGCCTTTCTGTCCTTGTGTCCCATTTTAGGGTCCAGCTAAAATTGTGCCTCACTCCGAAATGAGGTGCCCTTCAGAGGGTTCACCATATGCTTTACTAGATCTTAACACATGAACTTTGTAGATGGAGTCCTTCTTAGATGATACACAGAACCAGTGTTGCTGTCTTTGCTCTGGTTCCTTTTTGCCATGTTTAAATTCATATTTTTTCTTACAAATACAGATATGCTGAGTGTGAATTGCACATTAATTGTTTAGGTATGAGCACACAAGCTTCATGTGATCTATGAGGAACTACTACTTGCCCACGTCAGTAATTCAGCCTCTTTAATTATTTCTTTCTCTGTCTTTTGTGCCAGTTTTGTAGCAGTAACTGTAGTAAGTGTAGACATTTGCAAGTGATATCCAATAAAGACCCACATATACCCCTAATATTCTTAAGTTGGAGTTAAACACAAATTCTTCTTTAATTCTGGAATTTCTATCTATCGTTGCTATTTCCAAATTTGTTGAACAATAATCAGTCTGTATCAGATGTTTCATTTACATTTATTAAGCTGAGCAGATGCTTGATGCTCCTTGATTACCTGACTTTCTGTCACTTTGTGTGTGTGTGTGTGTGTGTGTGTGTGTGTGTGTGTGTGTGTGTGTGTGTGTGTGTGTGTGTGTGTGTGTGTGTGTGTGGTGAAGTGTAATTCAGTCTTTAAGTACAGACAAAACAAGCTAAACTTGCATATGTGTCGCATGTTCCTGGAAACAGGAAAAGGCTCTTTGAGTTTTCAGAGTCTCATCTGTTTCACAGCAACATCCGGGAGATGCCTTATCAGTCGCAAATGCATTTTACAACATGGCAACAATCACAAACATGGAGTCAGATTCTTCATTATGTAACTATCCTCAGCAACTAAATGAATGCCAGCTATACGAATGACACTGTCCCACATTCACAAACTTGATTTGACAATTAGCAAATAAAACTGAGAAGCCATTATCATTGAGCCCTCCCTCTCTTTAATGGTCTAACATTAGCATGGAGTTATATTTAATTCCAAAAGTGATGTCTATTTTTGAATGCACCTTTATACAGTGATCATATTAATTTGTAAAACACACAACAGCATCATTCTCACCAGTTCAGAGAATTCATTGCTACCCAGATCGAGCCTCTCCAGCTGTGTCAGTCTGTGGATGGACCTGAGATGACAAAAAGGAAAGCATGTGCACGATTCACAATTGAAAAGTAATGACATTGTTATACTATACTGTTGTATATGTAGGCCGAATAATATTTTACCAAATATCAGTACCCTATCCTGAAAAAAACAAAAAAAACAAAGCTACGGCCAATAATTGAATAAAAGCCATTAAAACAGCCAGGAGAAAACTGCAACAGAACCCTCCTCAGTGTATCCACTGTTACTTAGCATTAGCACTATCTTTAACAGTCTTGATCAAAAGGGTTTCTTTTTAAATTGTGACTTTATAAAGTCTATGCTAACTATTGCTGCCTTACTGCTGTACTTAAAATGTCTGAATGGAGTTCAAAATACTAACATAATTAGATAATTTCAGTAAAGCTATTTTTTTTTTGGACAGTTGCAAGCTAATGGTGTAATTTGTCTGCAGCTTTTAAAATCTTACAGGACAATCTCAATTTACAATTTACACTGAGGACAAAAATAAAAACAATAGGAATCATTAAATGAAATAATTGACACTCTGGCAGAGACCTCTTTCATCACCATATGACCAGAAGGCTAAATTCAGCAGCAATATGTTGAAAAGGGAACACTTAAAACATTAAGACTGATGTATTCCTGTTATAACAGACCTCATCAGTATTCAAGAACATCTGCACGGGATAAATATAGTTTTAATCTGGACACCTGGGAAGGCAAGATAGCGCTCTGTAATATCATAAACCGTCTGCTTATGTGTGAGCTGTAGAATTAAAAAAACTGTTCTCACTGAAACAGAGAAACACACACATGCACACATGTAGGCATGTTCATGTGCATGCGCGCGCACACACACACACACACACACACACACTCTCTCTCTCTCTCTCTCTCTCTCTCTCTCTCTCTCTCTCTCTCTCTCTCTCTCTCTCTCTCACTTTGGCATGGTTTTCAGGTGGTTCTCTCTAAGCTCCAGGATCCGTAGTTTGGAGAGTCTGAAAAACAGAATAACTACATGTAGTAGTGGTTCATCAACTGATGGTAGTAACAAAAGCCTTCATGACTGAATCATCAACAGGATGGCACAAATGTAAAGTGGCCAGCACTCTCAGAAAGAAATGTCATGGTTTGATTATAGGACAAGGCCTTTCAATGTTCAGTTTGTGCGGCGTCCCTGGGAAGAATGAGTTTTCTTATGATACTCACACATTAAGAAAGCATGTATTGTTAGGGATGTCCCAATCACATTTTTCTGCTGCCAAGTCAGAGAACGAGTCATTTGATTTAGGGTATCTGCTGATACTGAGTCCTGATCTGATATTTTTATATGGCTGTGAGTGTAGGCGGGTGTAGATACCAGATGTACTCAGTGGTCATATCAGCTCATGGTCCTGTGACTGCTGAAGACACTGACTGGATGGACGACGGAAAAATTGGAGGTTGGTCTGGACAAATTATGGAAGTAGTCTTCACAGGATTAGGTTTAAAGCAGCATTAGGTTTCATGGGATTGCATTTCTTCTGAGAAAAATGCTTTTTCTTTTACAAAGAAAGCTGAATTGAATGAACAAATGGAAGTAAAGCAAACAGTGAGGGGCTTTTTGTAGTTGGTCTGAGTGGAGTTGTCGTAGGGTGACGTCACCAGCAGGCGCAACCAGCCCGAAACAATCTAAGCAGTCAATGTCATTACGTTTGACAACCGCTGTGTACCTCAGGATGAATTCAAAATGTGATCATGATTGTGCTTGTTGTTTTGTTTTGTGAGGTTAAATCCAATCATTTCCACCCGATTTCAGTCATTGAACAATCATGTGATCGTTTCGGACACTCAAAGCATGGAAGTGTCAAGAAGTGTCCAGTGATAGTTGCCGTCTTACAAAACACCGGAATTTTAAAACAAAGCAGATAAAATACACAAAACATATCCATAGACTGGATAAACGGATAATAAAAATTGTATATTATTTATGTTCATGAGTACTTATGATCCATTAATTGGAAACAAGGATGAATAACTATCCATATAGTCTTTTTAGTGCATACTGTAAAACAGGACACATACCTACAATTAACGTTTGTGGATTTTTTTTGTAACCTCACATTGTAGCTAACATACAAAAAAGCATAAACTGGCACATTTAAAATAACGAATTTTGATTAAAACAA
Source organism: Salarias fasciatus (assembly GCF_902148845.1). Lineage (NCBI taxonomy): Eukaryota > Metazoa > Chordata > Actinopteri > Blenniiformes > Blenniidae > Salarias > Salarias fasciatus. The sequence goes on along the minus strand of NC_043766.1, from coordinate 7,083,566 downwards.
TTAAAGGCCCCAAAAAGTGTTTCACCATGGGTGTATTGTTTTAAAAAAGAAAAGTTAAAAGAGGCACATAATTAAGGGATTTGCTTTCTAAAAAGATAAATAACACATGCGATTGTGTCCAACACATGCATCAGTTTACCTGCCAAAGTTAGCCGGCAGATACTCAAGGAAGGCATCATTTAAGAAGAGCTGGGTCAGATTCAGGAGCTGTGTGAAACCCTCTGGGAGTCTAGAAAGAAGGAAGATAGGAAAGAAGGAAGGAAGGAAGGAAAGAAAGTTAGAAAGGTTGTCCTTGAATGGCCTCGGTGGAATAAAATACGCACAATGTTTCCATAACAACCCCTGCAGAAGTAGCTGCTGTTACCCTGCAGATGACTCATCTGCTGCACGCACACACTCACACATGCAAGAAGTACAAGGAGCATGTTTGCAGCATACTGTCTGGCTTTGCCTAGTTTTGCTGGTTACTACATTGCTGCAAGACAAACCCCAATTACAATATAGCACCTGATGTTCAAAGCAAAACAGCAAACAACACCAAAGGCAGCTGGACAGGGGAGTCATCCTCTACTGACCAACAATAGTATACTGACAGGATAAGAAGACAAAAGCAGCATGAATGTACAGGGGGAAAAAAATTCTACATCTACATCTAAAAGGAATTGTGCCACACTGACCAACTGATCTGAAGTCAGTTATGCAGACCTCTTGTTGTTATGCATGATAACATGCACTGATAAACATTTGGATCACAACTTGCTTGCAGTCCGGATGCAAACAGTAGCTTCGTCAAAACATTATCATATACTGAGGTTTTCCTTATTCTGACAGATGTTTGTATTCTTTAAGTCCACTAAGTATCTGCAGAGGGATTTCTTTGCTTCTCAAAAAAATGAGGAAGTGTGTTTTGATGCATGTGGTAGCAGAAACTATATTAATTTCCATTGATCCAAATCTACCAGTTTGTACAACCCTGCACGTGTCTTTGTTTCAAATTCGCGATTGCCACATCACATTTTATCAAAACTAGAGATAATGCTGGGTTTTAATTAAATAATGATTAAATCCAGCTCCTCCTGCTGCAAACCAGCATTTAAAGTTCTTTCACAAGAACTATCCAACAACTTGTTTCAGGTTTCAGTCTGCAGTGCTGGTTTATGTCTTACTTGGTGATGGGGTTGACACTGGCTTCCACCACAGACAGGCCTTTACAGCATTTTATATTGTCTGGAAACTCCTGGATTCCTGATGGAGAGACACAAGAATATGATGAAGCAACAAGATTCTGATGGACATACAAATGATTCAGTAACAGTATTCTGTGCACATTTCAGTTTACATGAAGTGTAAAAAGAACAAACAAAAAAAAAAAAACAGAAAGCAGATACTTTGTTTTTTCAATAAAATTTGTTTAGCCCATCCTAATTTTTGACGGCAGGAATGTACCTCAAAAACAAAATTTTACCTTGTATAATGCTAGTTCTGCTATGTTGTTGTTCACTACAGTTTGTGCATTTTTGCAAAGAATAACATTTTTTTCCCCCAAAATAGCTCTCCAATCTTTCAAACAATTACTTACCAATCAATGATATTATATCCATGTTTCCTTCTTAAAAGGTTTTGCAAGGTATGAGGATGCAAAGTTGTTGTTGGTATTCACATTTTCCAAATTTGTTGCAGATTTTGAGATGTGAGGATGTTATCAAATTTAAAAAGATCACATGTATTTTATTATTACATTGCAAACTGTCCTCCATTCCACGTCTTAGACACTTCACACATAAGGTGTGATGTTACGGAAATTTATAAATCACTGCTTCTTGCTTTACATGCTCCACATTGTTCCAACATTTTAGGAATTGGGTTTTATGCACCAAGGGCTCAATTATATCCATACCTCTAGAATATTAGACAGCCAACAGGTTCTCAGCAGATTTTCACTGTGTTTACTCTCTTTTCAGCAGGTTTGTTAGGGTTCAGATCACGTTTCTTGCTCACCATTTTTGCTGATGTCTAGCTCTTTGAGGTTAACCAGGCTGGCGATGGTGGTAGGCAGGTTGGACAGGTCGTTATCTGGCATGCTCAGCTTCTTCAAGGCCTGGCAGTTGAAAAGTTGCTATGGGAGCAGAGATATGACAAAGAAATATAGTCTGTTGGCAATATTGTTGAAACTTTAAATAGAGAAGCACAAAAGGATTTAGTGTGGAGATACAGCTGGAGGCATGCATCACTTAATGTTGTGGAAAACCAATGCTATTTTAACTGCATCGTTCTATGAATAATGCAGATCATCCTCAATACAGTATCCCCTAAGGACAAAAACATCCTGGCATGAAAACTAAAAACATTCAGAAAAAAAGAACAAGACTGCATTAAAGTGCTAAAAACAGACAACAGTGATTGAGCAAAATTTGATTCAACATTATCCATTCTGTATTTTATTTTTTTCCCCTGAACTGATACTGAAACTTGTCAAAGTTTTTTTGTAGTCTTAATCAAGAAAGACTTATGTGTGTTTGGTAATTTCTTTATCTGCTGTGACTCTTCTAAAATAGCAATGGGAAGGTTATGAAATTCAGAACACACTTAACTTTTTGACTTCAATATTGTAATACATGTTCAAGTGTTTTCCAAAATTAGGGAAAACATCTTAACAGTAATTCGCATATCTGTTTATTAAAAAAAGTGTTGCACTTTTTTACTTTGCCTCCTCGTGTTGACAGAGCATTTGTCTGTGTTAGAGTACCAGGACAGCTACCTGACCTATGTCACTTGAAAATAAAAGCTGAAGAAAAAAGAAAATTATGACATTTTCAAATAAACAATTCACAAAAACCTGAAAATGGCATGTCTCCACTTTAAAAAACATACCCAATGTATTCAGTGAGTCATATATTATGTGGCTTGTTGCTCATAACCCATCATACTGTCGGACTGTAAGCACTCAAATTTGCATAGAAAGTGACAAGAGGGTTGCACAACCTTTTAGGCATAAAGTGAAAAACTGATCCTATTTATACTGTTTAAAAAGCATGAAGTCTAACAGCATAATTTTTATACACCTAATGGTGATAAAAGGTATCACTAAAGGTTAAAAAAAAGTTCAAGCCATTCTTTGATACAGCCCAGGCTTGATGTGTACATTTTCTAAGTATTTTAAACATTATTTTTAAAATGGTTGATGAAAACCATGTGGAAAAATTGAAGAGTTAAAAAAAAAGTGCTTTTATATGAGCAGGAGTGCAACAGGCCAAACACAAGGGGACCTCCATACATAACATGCTGTCCAACTTGCATAAAGGCCAATCATTCAATTTGATACAATCTTGGCACACACAATGACACATTTTAAAGGCAGATCAGATTTTGTTTGGCAGCTGAATCTAAGGCCCAGCCTCTCACACAGCCTTCTCAGACTGTTTCCATTCATATGTGCTATATTTAGAAATCCAATTCAACATCTTTGTCATTGAAACCAGGACAGGATATCAATAAAACGTGACAGCTCTCTTATAAACAGCATCTGTAATCCTCCTTGGAATATTAGAAGGGCATTTCTGCTCGGCAGTAGCCATATGTGAGGTTTTCTTAAACTGTCAAATGGCTTAAGATGCTTCTCTGCCTTCCTAAGCTCACAAAACGTCTTCTTGTATCTTGTTCTTGCCTTGGTCAAGACTCTTCAAACTATGTTCCCTGAGGGATTGACTGCTGACAAGTCAGCCAAACACATATGTGTGTGTGTGTATATATATATATATATATATATATATACATATATATATATATATATATATATATATATATATATATATATATATATATATATATATATATATATATATATATATATATATATATATAAAACAGCAAGGCTGGTGCCACTAACTTTGTGGCCTTGCTCAAAATACAAATGGAGAAATCTTCTCGTTTTAATTTATTGAAAATACATAAACTTCAGGACATTTTTGAACTCCATTTTAATTTAACAAAAAAAAAAAATCATTTATAAACACAAAATAAATTACCTGCATCTAAAATAAGAGAATCATACAGGAGTTAAAACTTTTTTTGAATTTGAAATGAATATGGAAATATTGAACAGAGTTGCTTGTACTTTCATGACCCCTCTTGAAGTGAAAAACAAATTTAGCATGGACCGTGTTGTACCAATATTCATCTTGGACTTGAGAAGCTGAGCAACCTTCAACAAAATCTAAAAAGAGTGGTGAGACAAAAAGTTTAAAATTTGAAGAGTAAAGGGTTAATGTATGAGTCAGAGCTACCTTGGGTAATTCCTCAATCTGGTTGGCGTCTAGGTAAAGCTCCTCCAGAGTTCTCTCAAAGCTGAAGATCTCCTTCGGGACCTGCTGAAGGCTGCAGTGGGAGTAGTCCAACACTGAGATCACCTCCTCTTCACCACGGAAACAACGGCACGGCACCAGCCGGCCAATCAGCTTCCGCTTAGTGGTCATTTCCAGACACTGCACTGTAATGAAGAAAAGAAGAGAAGGCAAGTGTGAAAGCTGAATTCATTTCAGAGCGTCTGTGACTCATCATGAAGTCTGATGTAGTCAGTGTGTATGAAATTCCTGATTGAGATAATCCTCTACAAGACCAAGCTGAATCATTGAAGGATTTACTGAGACATATATTTTATCAAAGATACCTAACAGGCAAAAAATATTTTAAAAAGACAAACAATACATCTGCCATCATCATCCAAATGAACGAGCAGGCTTTTTACCAAAACAATTCAAGCTGGATCTGTGAAAAGTGGAATTACAGCTAGCTGCATTTCTGAATGGTGACCAGTTTTGATACTTTTAATGAGTAACAGCATAAATAAACACACAAAAGAACACGTTTTTGCATTAAACACTGACTGCAAAGAATTTCATAACAAGCTGAGAAAATGTGTAAGCATCAGTTTCAGTATGAGCGTGTAAAAGTGACAGGGCTGATGTGCCTCCATGTCCATCATTGGTAAATTTTCACTCAGATCAGACACCAAATAGCTCATCAGTGATCACTCATCAACTACCGGCCACGTGTCCAATTTTACTCCCTGAATCTGACAAAAGGAATACTGTCCCATTGTTTCACTTTTATGGATCAAGCAGCAGCATTGAGGTTTTCATGATACAAACTACACAGTCTGTGCAGCCTTTGATGGCCAGTTATCGATTAAAAACTAAAATATTGGTTGTGGGATATGGCGCACAGTGCTTTGTGCCACTACTAAATGGTCTGCCGATGCACAACTGGTAAAATGACCCTCTAAGTCAACACAAGACATAAACAATTACAGTCACAGAACACTCCAAAGTGCCATTATAAAGAAAATCTAAATTTACTGAGGAACTGAATCTTAGATACATGTGTGTGTAACTAACTGATAGCAACTAAATTCTGAACAGAGAAACACACTCATTGTTATATGTGTGAAACACATCGATGAATACGACAACAAACACACTTGTTATGCAAGTGGAAAGATTTATTTTCAAAATCAGATTTAGTCTTTTTGTATTGCATGAAAGCGTTCATGATACACTATTAAAAAGGAGACATTTGTATAATTTCATGCTAGAATTCTCAAATAGAGATAAATAAATCCCAGATTTATTGAATTTGTTTGAGGTTTTGGCCCAATTCAGCCAACACAGGCTGTCCTTCCATCACATTGCTCAACATAATATCCACGTAGCAACATTTTGACCAGAGGTCCGTTTCATAAAGCAGGTTCAACAATCTCTGAGTCCGTCCCTGAACTCTGTGCTGACCTGCTCTGAGAGAGAATCTCTGAGGTTTTGGTTTCAGAACAGGTGATTTGAGTTAGGTTGTTCAAATCGGAGCAGATTTACCCAGAGTTAAACGCATGCACCACAACAATGGAGCCCCATTAAAACTGTTTGTTTTCAGAGTGAGCAGGGGTGGGTGGGAGTTGTGGGGATAAATTTAAAAGTATTTTCTTTGTCATCTGTTGTACATTTGTTGTGCATTTGAAACCAAAATAAAATATTTCAAAAAAACACGATGGAAAAAAACCCCCCAAAAAAACTGTTTGCTTTATAGACTACTCTGAGGAAATAGGGGTGGTGGTAACATCTGGACTGGCATGTTGAATTGCTAAATCCTTTTTAGTACTTGGATATGATGGAAATGTCATTCGGTTTTGCGTTGTGGTGCAGTTACAAGTTAAACACTGCTTTTCCTTCAGTACAACATTCTAAAACTGAACCCCAAATGTTGTAGTTCACCTAAATGTTCATGGGAGTGACACTGTAAGTCTGTGACATATCCTTCTTTTTTTGTTTAAATGATCACTCATGTTACACTCACTGGCCACGTTTACATGGACCCAAAAATCCTCCGTATAATCGGATTGTAAAGTGAAGCGGATTGTAAATGTGTCACACTGTATAAACACCCTAGTGGATCCTCTTCACTCGGAGTGGATTGCATTTCGGATCAGATTGTCCAACGTCGTCTACGACGATCGATAATCCGCTTCATGTCTCATATACGGTGTTTGACAGCGGAGCAGATTAAACGGGGGATTATTTGTTCCGCGCATGCGTTCCCTCGTACGTAGTGACATGATGATGTGCTCAGTAAACAGAAAACAGGAAAGTCAAAAACAAGCAGAAGATTTTGACGGTGGTTGAGAAACACTTTTTTTTTTTTTTTTTTCAAATAAAAACCCAAAGAGAACAAACACCGGAGAGGCGACATGGCCGCACATCGCGAAACAACGAGTTGCTCAAAGAGCTTCGTGTCAGACTACCAGCGGACAGCCCGGCCGGTGTTTTGGATTAACTGGTTCCCACTAAACGAGTGATGGATTTCTCTAAACACATGCTGGTAACAGCAGATGTTAAAAAAGACTCACAAAAGACTCTAAGGGACTCCGGCCGGGGCAGCACTTCATGGAGATGTTGGAACATTTTTTTGAGCAGATATCCAGCAGATAAAAAAACTCTGCTCGGCACTGAGGAGTGTTGCTGCAGAGCTAAAGATCTGAAAGTTCCACGAGAGACTTTGTGCGCATGTCACAGGACGCCATATAATCCACTTCATCCAGGGCCCTTGTAAAAGAGGATTCATCGTGGATCGCTTTGTATGCCGTCCAAGTATACAAATACGTTTAACACAATTGCTTTCAATCGGATTGAAAAAACACCCATGTAAACTGGGCCGCTGTCTGTTCCTGCAATTTCCTTGCTGCCAGGTGTAAACTGATGGGCAGATGCATAATGCCGTCATAACGCACCCACCAGCAGTTACCCGGCTTAACCGAGGCCAAGGCTTAACACACTGAATCTTTTCAGACAACAAGCCTGTTGCCGTATAATTAGACCGACTCCTTTCTGATATCTGTGACGACATCATTCCATTTCAAACCTTAAAAAAATAAATAAATCTGAATGGGGTAAATAAGGCTGAATGGTATCAGTGGGCTTACAATCAGTCTTAATATCCTTAAGTGAGGATTCATCCCTCAGTTTTATCATTTCATACCCAAAAGACAGAAATTTTGGGTTTGAAACCTACTGTCAGAGAAAACAAAGAGATGATTTTCAGCTGTTAAGATGTTTTAATTTTCTGTCTGATCAGTGACTGCGGCGTGGAAAGAGGAGGAAAACAACAAGAAAAGTAGTGGAATAAGAGTACAGCTGGAATACAATGAATGAGAAGAGATTGGAGTCAAAAAGGGATGAAGAGGAGAAAAAAGAAGAAGAGTAAAAGAAAAAAATAAGAAAGGGTTGACAACTGAAGACACCAGGAGGCCCAGAGATAAGACCTGCAGCTTTATCTATCTATAAACACGAACACACATGTCCAGCTCCACACCAAGAGCGGATGAGCGGACAACAGACAGTGTGATCTTGAGCATTGTGAGTACATACTCTTATCTGCTCAGGGTTGTTGCACGCCTTGCGAAATCTGATAAGAGGGCCTCAGATCCTCCAGGACTGTTTATCTAAAAGGGCCGGACCATTAAAATCAATACATTCTTATCCACAGTCAGGCTCAGAGCGGGTGTAATGAGCCCAGCTGGGATTTACTGTTTTGTCTACAGCACGTGTAAACCAGTCCATGCTTTTCATGGCACTCACACCTTAGACCACTTGATTCTTTCTAACGCTTACTCTTACAGCTAATGACCCAGGGTTTGTTAAACATAGGTGAACTAGAGAGAATTTAACAAGGACTATGCAGCATGAAACACTTCTCCTACATGCTCTATACTCATCAGAAAACAAAGAAAAATATCGCATTAATGAACGGGAATGGAAAAATATTCCTAAAAAATTAATCATGGAGGTTAAGCCAGTGCTCAGGCAGCTTTATCTTCATTGTGCCCCATCAACTTTCACTCTGCACATGCTGTGATCCACACCAGGAATTAAATGATGGTCTAATGTTAAGATTCCTAATGTTTGATTCTTTTTTCCTCACATTTTTCTACACTGGCAGGAATTTCTATTGTGATTATGAGTTTGTGCTAAAGCTTATTCCATCTCTTCTAGAAATGTGCTTTTGGAAAACTCTTTGGAATGCTTTGTTCTCAAAAATAAATATAATAATTATTTTGACCAAAAAAAAGAGGAAAACCTCTAGAATAGAAATACTACAAATAAAGAGCAAATTTGTTCCGTACAATAATGGATAATGTAGTACAAAGTATACTCTCATTTTTGACTCTTGACAAGTTCAGAGCAATAAAAAAAACACTTTGGAGAAAGTGCTCTGTCTTGCACTTTGGCATTATGATTTATATACTCACCTGAATCAAGAATAATAGAAGAGCTAGAGTAAAAACACATAAAGAACAAAAATGCCAACAAAAACAACAATTCTTGTTCCAAGGGCACTAGAAACATTTTTGAAAGGAGTTGTGCAGTTGCCCGATATTCCATATTTAGGAAAAACTCTCAGACCTGATCTTCTGTGCTTTCTATAGAAAAATCGGCTTCCACATATAACATCAAGTTTGTGTCCAGTTTTTAGATGTTCACTAGTTCAAATCTAATCTCAGACAATGAAAACATTACAGTGGAGTGTGAATTCATTTGATCTAAGTAGCAAAATACATTTATTTATACCATGACCAAAACGACACCTGCCATTCTAGTTTCATGATGTGGGAGCTCTGACTACAAAAAAACTGGTCATGCATATCACCAAATGTGTCCACCCAGTAGAAAACACACACTAATTGACATTTGTAGTTGCACAGCTTCATAGAGGTCATGAAAAGATGAGGAAGAAGTAACTTGATTGCCGTTAGGTACCAGTTTGTGGCTGTCACTCATTTTCTGGAGTTGTATTGGACTGATCTGTTCTATTTGAATCCTGCCTGTAGGACTATTGCTGAATTTGAAAGGCTTAAAGTTTCACTCAACCTGATTTTGAGCTTAATAAATGGTCCTTATGTCTTACATATGGTGATTTCATTCTGAATTACATTTTGATTTTTAGATCTTCTATAACTACACAAAGTAGAAGCCCTGATAAGTCCTCTGTTTAACGATTTGGCTGAATCAATGGGCCAACATCTGAACACAGTCTGCTAAACAATCTGTTTTTCTCAGCTCTTAATAATGCAGCTGCTTGATTATGCCCTCGCACTCCATTGTGGTAACAGCTAAATATGCAACGACAGTGCAGACTAAAAATAACAGCTTTTTGTCAGGAGAACAGAGGGAGAAAGAGAGAAGCTGATGTTGATCGCTAGAATGAGGCAGGTACAACAACACAAGGGACAAATATCAGGAACAAATTGGCAATTGTTTACTTGATTAACAATGACACACAACTCTGGGCAGTCATTTTTATAACACGCAAACCATCACAGATGGGTTTGTGCAAGAACAAGACCAGAAAAGATGCTAAGAGGGCTTGTTATCTGCAACTGGGTTTATTCAAATTCACTATGCAAAATGAGCTTCACACTATAATAAATAATGCAGATAAAGATGCCACAAGATGACTAATTCTGCATATTAACATCTGGCTGCAAAGCCGTTTGTAGATAGCATTAATAAGATGGACAAAAAAAGAAAAACTAAAAACTTGTAGCTCTCTGGTCAACCTCAGCCTGAATGAATGAAAGTAAGGGGAGCAGTGAAGTGTATCCACTCTTGCCTAGACTGCCACAGAGCATGAAGCCAAAAAAAAAGTAGGAAGAGTGTCAGAGTGAGCTGGCACCAATCGGGACAAACGAGGAAGTGAGTGTGGTTGGCTGTATTGGCTCCTGCTGCTGCTATGGAAACAGCATGACAGAGCAGACTGACTCTGCAGAGGCAACGTTACATGTGGATCAGTCCTCACACACACACACACACACACACACACACACACACACACACACACACGCACACACACACGCACGCACACACTTGAGTTATGTAGCTTTACTTGTATTAGTGCAACAATTCTGACATAAAAAGAAAAAAAAATAACAAAATGATGAAAGCCGTGAGAAGTTTTACAAAAACTGCTGTTGTAATGTATACCCACAGCCACAACTGTGCACACATACACACACATGCACTGAAGCACGCACACGCGCCGCGTGACTCAGGTCGTGTTGAGTAAAACTCTGTATTTAATAATTTATCTTCAGGAGAATCTTACCAGATTTTTCCATTTAAGTTGTTTGGTCTTTTGCTTCATTTGATGATTTCAAACACTAAATAATTAATCGAACGCAATGTTCTTTATATTTGTCTGTCTTTGCTGAAGTTCCTGATAAGAAGATGAGCCACGATTTTGTGGAAGGCAATGAAACCGTGAACTGGACCTGACTAATATCATAAGTGTGTCCATACATATTACACTTCATCTTTCCCAAAGCACAACTTGCGTTCACATAGTCACCTCAGAAGACAGCAAAGCTGCTATGTAACTAGATCTGCATTGTTTACTCTAAAGATATTTTGATATAAGTGCAAGCAAATGTGATTTCTCCTTTCAATCAAAACTAATCGTGGCCAACTAAAAGAGGCAGAAAGACATGACAATGAAGGAGATGAACAATAAGAGAGATGGTGTGAAAGAAAGCACGCAAAACTTCTCAAATATGTCAATCTGTAATGCAGCACAGCAGAGTTACGGTATACAGAAATATAAAATAGAAATACTCTCCGTGTAATTGTTTCATTCAGAAAAGATTGTTGTAATTCCTTATCATGGTGTCTGAGCAACTTTTTAAGGAGTCATCAGCTGATTCAAAATGCTGAAATGGAAGTACGGACAAGAACCAGCAAGAGGGATGTTTCTCTAATAATGGTTTTCTTTTACTGGCATTAGGTTAAAATCTCAGCAAAATTTTTAATTTTTCTGCTAATAACTAAAGCACTTCAGAATCCATCTTCATGGGTTGTTGGAGTGTGTTTATTACGGTATTGTCTCATCAGAACAATTTGTTCTCACAGTGCTGCTTACTGGAGGTTCCTACAGTTTCTAAATGTAGAATAGGCGGCAACGATCAGGCTCCTCTCCTGGGAAACCAGCTCACATTTTCACTTTGAGAGACAAACACATGGTTTCTACTTTTAGAATCAACTTTAAAACTTTCCCATTTGGGAAAAAAAAAAAAAAAAACACAAAACAAACATACCAAAAAAAAAAAAAAAACAAAAAAAAAAACCCAGCAAAACATGGGTCTATAGCTTTGGTCATCCTGGAGCCTTATTTTACTTATGCCACTGTGAGCTGAGACTGATGGGAGACCTTCTGTAAGACAGCAAGGCTCTCGTGTATTAAAAAACTTTCAGTTGGTTCAAAATGCAGCCGCCAGATTATTAACTGGAACTAGAAGACGTGAACACATTACTCCCGTTCTAAAATCTCTTCACTGGCTTCCAGTCGAGTTTAGAGTTAGATTTAAAATCCTTCTCCTCACTTACAAAATCCTAAATGGGATGGCTCCAACCTATCTCCAAGATGCTTTAACGCCTTATCAACCAATCAGAGCACTTCGCTCTCAAAATGCAGGGTTACTGGTGACTCCTAGAGTCTCTAAATGGACACTAGGTGGAAGAGCCTTTAGCTATCAGGCACCATTTTTATGGAACCAGCTTCCAAGTGGTGTCAAAGAGGCAGACACAGTCTCCACATTTAAGGTTAGGCTCAAGACGTTTCTCTTCGATGCAGCCTATGATCAGGTCAGCTAGGGATTCTAAACTAAACTAAACTAAACTAAACTAAACTAAACTAAACTAAACTAAACTAAACTAAACTAAACTAAAACAAACCAAACCAAACTAAAGTAAACCAAACTAAACTAAACTAAACTAAAACAAACCAAACCAAACTACAGTAAACCAAACTAAACCAAACTAAACTAAACTAAACTAAAACAAACCAAACTAAAGTAAACCAAACCAAACTACAGTAAACCAAACTACAGTAAACCAAACTAAACCAAACTAAACCAAACCAAACTAAACTAAACTAAACTAAATTAAATTAAACTAAACCAAACCAAATTACACTAAACAAAATTAAACTAAACCAAACTAAATTAAACTAAACTAAACTATACTAACTAAATACTAGTTTAAACAGTTAAGTATCCACAAAGCTGCCCCAGGAGCTAGAATGCTGTGGGAAGTACGGTGCACTGAGCCCTGTCCTCTAATGTCTGAATGTTATTCCCTTTAGTCCGTTCATTGCTTTTCACCTGCTGTCCCCCCCTTCGAGGGGGAGTCTTCTCCAGTTTCAGTTGCTGACTCCACTATTACGAAGGCCTATGAACAAGCTCCGTCCGGACCGGGAGGACACCCCTGTCGGTCCTGCCCGTGGACTGGCTTCGGTTCTACTGCTGGGATCCGTGGTTCTTGTGCTGGACCGTCCAACGAACTGTCCTCAACATTGTCCTAGGCTTTACTTCTTATTGTCTCATGCTAGCTGTTGCCAAAGCTGTCCGTCCCTGGGAGAGGGATCCCTCCATACTGTGGTTCTCCCCAAGATTTCTTCTTTTCCCACTGGGTTTTTGGAGTTTTTTCTTGCCGGATGTGAGGGTCGAAGGCGGTGGTTGCTTCGTTCTGTCTCGTTACTGTAAATATTGACATATTACCATTATGCTTATTCACTGTTTTTACTTTTACCGACAAATGTAACATCTTGAAGCCCTCTGAGGCAACTGTTGTTGTGATACTGGGCTATACAAAAATAAATTGATTGATTGATTGAAATTGATCGTCACTCTCAAAGTATCTATACACTGATAAACCAGTATTATCAATGCCAGGTACACTTCTTGCCAAGTGACTTTTTCACTTTATGGTCATTGTTCTCTCTGTCCCGTTCTATTTTCTTTGACCAGTCCCTCACTCAGACCAATTGAAGCACATGTTCTCTACCTCTGAGTCCTGTTCTGTTAGAGGTATGTGCATCACAGCAGGTCCGATATGTTGAATCTATTCTCTTCCAATGTATAGTACTATGGTTATGTTATGTGAGGCATAATACAAACAATAATCGATTGATTATTTTTTTAAAGTTGCTCCTCACTACTGCTGGCAAGAGGTCAGCATACTGCCACTTCTCTCTCTGAATGTCACCTCAAGTAGTCTCTTTTCTCCTCATGTCCCACTGCTCTTCATTGAAGATTGCCTGTGTGTGTGCGTGTGCGTGTGTGTGTGTGTGTGTGTGTGTGTGTGTGTGTGTGTGTGTGTGTGTGTGTGTGTGTGTGTGTGTGTGTGTGTGTGTGTGTGTGTCTTCCAGCAGCTCAAGAGGGTGAATTCCCCGGGGCGCCATGACAGTCGTCACTTCACGTGCAGCCTTGCCATCACCATAGTAACCGCTGCCATAGAGACCGTCTCCCAGAATCTGGGTGTATTTATACTCGCTCTCTAGCTCTCGTTCTCTTTCTCACTGTCATGAAACAGAACATGCTGCACTCAGTGGGCGATCGCTCCACATTTGGCGACGCTGAACGTAGACTAGGATATATGAGACATCTTCATAGCACCTGACTAAGAGCTACAAAATCGCATCCCCATGTGTCTTTCTGTCTCTTATGAAGGCGTGAGTCTCACACTCTGCAAAATTCGTCATTGAAAAGGTCTATAAGAAACACACTTATGTCCAATCACTAATCTAAAATCCCCCAAGGCTTTCTTGAAGAAGAATGATCACTAGTGGATTATGTGGCTTCAAACAGCAGGTGACAGTGTTGCACACGCAGCAACGTTGGTAGAGCGTGTATGGGCTGCAGTCTACTAACTGGATTGGAAAGGCCAAGTCACTACTCATTATGATTTTCAAGCCACTGATGAATCTGTGTCTTTACAGAAACGTGCTATTCATCTGAGTGGGCTTCATTAAAAAAATTTTCTTCTTTTGATGAGAATTGTCTGTGGAAGAAAGTGGTGAAGTATCAAGCAGAGGTAGAACTATCCATAAACATCTATATTACTGTCATAAAATAATATTCTGTGTCCTTGCATTTTTCTCCAGTAGCTCATGTCCTCCCTCCTTTTTAAATTGTAATGTATTCCCACAATTTGAATTGAAATTACTTGTTTCTGATCAGCACTTTTTGCAGCCATCAAGGTCTTAAAAAAGATGCTCATTTGTTCAAAAATTGTCTTAAATTGTAAATTGTCTTTATGATTTATTTTGGTATTTTTTAATAGGATGTTTTAAACACACGGCCCAAATGGAACGGACTACAATTGACAATACAATCAAATGCAAATAAAAAGTAACACCAAGAGTTTTATTAGTTTTTGGAAAGAATACTTCATGCTTTTTCATTGATAAGGAAATATAATTTTAGCATTGTCAGAATAATTTGAGTCTATACACACCACAGTACAATGCCACAGGTCTATGCTTAGCATAAATTGATCCATGTGCTAATGTGATGATGAATGGGGTAGCATGAAAGTGGCAAAATATGAAATTGATTTTACAAAAATATTTCAGGTAATATTCATATGATGCCCATATTTAAAGAAATAAAAGAGGCTGAATTAACACAGCTGATTTGGACAAGTGGTATGATCTGCTTGATGTGTTAATTAACTGCATATTTTCGAGTATGGCAATGGGCGCCTCACCTTTGTGGTTGTCACAGTCTGTGAATGTTAACTCTCAAGGACAACTGCATGAATAATGCGACCAAAGCAGAGACTCCAGATACACCAGATACACACTTTCATACAGCCATTTACTTTGTGATTACTTGTAACACTGAGAGAACAATGAAAGCTACTGTTTCACATCCGAGTACACCACATTGTCAAGCAAATCCCTCAGCAGCAAGTATGTATGTTTGTGTGAGTGTGTCTATGTGTGAGACTGTACATGTGGGAGGCAGTTAGCTAACCAGCAGCCAGGAACAGCTTGTTCTGTCTTTCTTACATTCATTAAATAACCACGTTGAGCAGTTACCTGCACCAGCACACGCACACACACACAGATTTGTTTGTCTTTTGTTTCCAGGCCATGAACTTACTCATTTGTAAATGCTCTGTCTGAAGAGCCCTGCTTTTACGAAGCAGAGATCAGCAGAACTGTGCTGCATTATGGTGCTGCGAGGAGCCGCTCTGTTCACACAAGAATGATGAAATAATGTTGGAACCTGAACTATGTGTACATAGCTGCATATTTATACCTGTGCACCTTAAAGGGAAGCCTTAGTGCAAGAATACAGCAAACTCAAATGTTATTTCTACTCCGTGAACCAGCTTTTGTCTACAACAGTGGTGTCAAACACATTTTCAGATGCCACGCACAACCCAATTTCATCTTGACATGTAAAATCATGCCATTCTACCTTTAAATTTAAACTTTGTTTTGTTGCGGCACAAAGCATGAGGAATTTTTTCCCTTTTTTTGGGGAAAATCAAACAATTACTAACCAAAAACACGTCAATTTCACCATAAATTCCATCTTAATAATACCTTCAGGTGCAAATTACAGAGAAATATCCAAAAGACATTCTCCTCTGTTGGATTGGGAATGTTTTTACGAACTCTCCTTTACAGCATGGCTTTGAGGCTATTGCGAGTTCATTAGCAATGAAGAGGGTGGTTTTTATGGCAGCATCACTGAAATCTCAGCTTGAGTTGCTCTTGAGAAATAAAAAAAAAAAAAAAAATCAATATTTTCTTTGAAATTTTTACTATTTGCTTGGTGGTTTGGCTGAAATGACTGGAGGCTCTTGCCCATGAGCCTTATGTTTGACATTTCTGGTCTACATCATTTGACACTGGGCGATATGTCAACCCGGTGGCATGATTTACTGATATCAACTAAAATCATTTACTGAATGTGAAAAAGGCCTAAAATAGCATATTTAGGACACAGTAAATGACCATTACTTTCACAGAAAACCACCATCTTAATTTCCTTGTGCTGCCCCTCACTTTTCAGCATTGAACCTGTACACCTTGAAGGGAAGCCTTAGTGCAAGAATACAAAAGTTTGGATATTTTTCTGGAGGTTTTATGGGTAAGTCAGAGTGTCCAAGACCCTGGCATGAATTAATTCACTAAATATGAAAATGGGCAACTTGTATCACTGAGCAAAACCTGATGATGAGTGATTTTTCATTTTCCATAAATGAAAATATAAATAAATAAATAAAAGAATTAATTAAAAAAAACAGCCCTTTAAAGCCTATACCTTTCATTATATCATTATTGCATATCAACGTATATGGGAATTCAATAAAGGTAAGAACCTAAAAACTATCCTAAGAATCATATAATTGCCCAGAATTTAAAAAAAAAAGTTTTGCATTAAAGAAAATTTCTTCAGTTACTACAAATGCTCATTAAAATATATGTAAAGTGTTTTCCAGGTGACCCATGTCCATGTATTTTGAATCAGTATGCGGTGGCAAGAAAAAGTGTGACACCTTGAGGAAACTGTTTTACGCATTAACAGTCTATAAGTAGTAAGTATAAGTAGAAAATATACATGAGCTGAAGAGCTTCTGTAGTAAAGACTGGTTCAAATTTGCCCCTCAGCAGGGGTCACAAACACCTGATTGAAGTTCCTGCAGCCAAATAAGGTTTGACCGCTCACCAAACCCAAGGACTAGAATATCAAAACTGCAACATAAAACAAATAAAAAAACTAACTGACGGAGCCTTAGAAGTTCTCCACTTTTGAAATATATTTTTGGGAATGGTCTGTGTCCCAACACAATTTCATGTGTTTACCTTTCTGATTATGACAAAGTTTTAAGACATCACTAAAAAGTCTAGCTGAATCATTCTCTGGGTTTTTTTCACACTTGCAGCCAGTCCGATCTGCCTGTAACTGTGGCTCCAGCTGGCACGTCTGTAAGACTCAATGACCCTTACATTGCTGACACTAAAAATAACAATCAGCGGACACGACAAAACACAGAGCAGCTGACGATTCACCTGCATCCAAAATGTGGCTATCAATTATGCTCAGATGCACGAGTGAACAAATCCACAAATGCACCAGATGGGCCAAATCGTTGTTTTTCACACAGAGGCTCCTGCCACAAGAATAATTGCAAGAAAAACGTGGTCTGAATTGATAAAAGGTACCCATTCTTACTACTGCATGAAAATAGTTTTGGATGCGCCTGCACTCAGTGACGAGAGACAGAGTGAAAGTTAGACTGACAAACGGTGGGGTATATAAATAGACTGCAATAAAGAGAGATAAACAAGCAACCAGACAGAGAAAAGCAAGGTGACAGAAACAGCAGAGTTGTGCTGTTAGAGAAGAACATATCTGGGTTACTGCAGGGATTGAGTACCATACAGCATTTTTCCATGTCACAATAACACTGTTTATCAATCAGCCGATCAACAAATAACTGACAGGGTTTTTAATTCAGTCATTCACATACACCACAGACACCAGATTCCCATACCACCTGGCAAATATGACTTCTCGGTTGTTATATCGCATCCTTGTAAAATATTTTGAATTTTTAATTATGTCATACGATACTTTAACAGCACTGATACAGATATGAAGCATGTGGAGAGAGAAGAGATAGGGATAAAGAACAACAAGCCCCACAGGATCGATCAAGCCTGGAGCAGTTACATCGCACACATTTACAACAACAGATTACATTGAATAATGGTCACTGTTGAATTATTTAATTCACAAATTGAATGAGAGCACTATGAGATGGGTTGGGTATAACCATCAGTGAAATAGATTAATAGTAAGCCATACTTATAGGATAAGTGCTCTTGATCATTGATTCTTCAAGCTGTAATATCGCATGTGTACAAACACTTCATACTGACTGTAATAATCACACAAACAGGCAAAATGGCATGGCAGCAAAAAAAAAAAAAAAAAAAAAAAAAATAGGAATGTTGATATCTGAAGGTGAAAATTGCTTAAATATGAACTTTTACAGATTTCAAAAGGAGGACACTAACATCATATAATTAATCATTAATCAGGATTTAAAAAATCTAAAAATAACTGTGACAAATTATATTTGTCAACAATTAAGAATAAATTAACAAATTTAAGAAATTAAGAGTAGTAGTACTTGAAATGATGTAACTATTTTAACAGAATCAAGCGTTATGTTGGTTATACAGTCAGAGAACGCGTTCGATGTTTTTTTTTTTTTTCTCTGTGTGCACACTTAAAGCAAAAGGATAATACAAATTAAGTGCCCATTTACACAAAGAACATTTTCAAGTGACAACTAAAAATGTTCATTGTGTCTTGGGTGTCCGTTTGCGCGACAGCGGCCAACTGAGTAACTGGAAAAGGCTTCTATGGTACAATCTTTTTGAAGACACTCTAACTGCATCTCTGTGTCAACAGCGAAAATGCAATTTTTCGATTGTAACAAGGAGTCATTCATTCTGATGAATGTGGCATGTGCCATTCACTCTTGAATTTAACTTAGATTCTCCAATAAAACATACATTTTCTACACCATCTTCATCTGGATCATATGTGGACACATTTCTTACGAACAAATACTTGGTTGGAAAAAATTACAAAGAAAGACAGTTAACAGAAAGACATTTAACAGGGGCTTCAATGTTTACAGCAAACTGTTACCTGTGTGTTTACAGGCATGTTTTTTTTTTCCATGTGAACAACACCCACTAGTAGGGCTGAGCGGTATGACGGTATAATACCGTGTGACGGTGTAAAAGTGTATACCGGTTGAAATTCTGCCATGCCGTTTATACCGGAGAGAGAGCAGATGTCAGCTGCATCTCTCTGAGTCAGTGGACAGTCGTCTGCACTCGCTAACAGGACAGCCGGAGCGCAATATTTTAGGTGCGTTTGTGCATTTTCACAGTGTGTCCTGACGTTGTGCGGAGTTTGTTCGTTGTGTTTCATTGGTCAGGTCG